>NW_021604730.1:376067-421143 GCF_004785775.1 Grammomys surdaster
CCCTCCCTCCCTCCCTCCCTCCCTTCCTCTCTTCCTTTCTTCTTCCTTCCTTCCTAGTTTTCTTTTTTTTTTTTTCTGTAGATGATCTCAGCCCATGGAATAGCACTATCCACATTCATGTGGGTCTTCCATATTCAATTAAATCTGGCAATGTTCTCATAAACATGCACAGAGATGTAGAACAAGACTTGACAATTCTAAATTTTGTCAGTGTAACATAATACATGGTGAGATGTAAAGGAACATATACTCACCACAGATGAGAAAATGATGACAGACAAAAGTAACAATACTATAAAAGTCCAACTTGGTGAACCAATGAGTCTATTAGGATTACTTAAAGGAATATGAATGAGTGAAGGGTTACTTATAGGATCATGCATGATTCAAGGGCAACTGTATTAATAAAACCACTCTACCATGGATGATGATCCAGGAAAACTGGAAGGACTTGCAGATAGATGAGCAAATAGGAGAGTTTTCACTCCTCAGCAGTTCTTACTGCTTATATAACCTTGAAGAGGTACAACCCCGTGAACCTTAAGAGTTTTAGACACTTCCCTAGACTTTTGGATCCTTGATTTACTGGGTCTTAATGAGACTCTTGTTAGAACGTCCTGATTCTTAAGTAGACTTCTTGTGGTGGTTTGAATAAGAATAGCTCACACAGGGACATACATTTGAATGTTTAGTCATCAGGGAGCAGTAATACTTGGGAGAGATTAAGAGATGTGTCCTTGTTGGGGTAGGTGTGGCCCTTTTGGAGAAAGTGTGTGATGGGGATGGGCTTTGAGATTTCAAGAGCTCAAGCCAGTCTCAGTAACTCTCTTCTTGCTGCCTGTGGATCCAGATGTAGAACTCTCAGCCACTTCTGCAGTACTATGTCTGCCTAAATGCCATCATGCATTCTTGCCATGATGATAATGGACTAAAACATCTGAAACTGCAAGCAAGCCCCAATTAAATGTTTTCCTTTATAAGAGTTGTCATGGCCATGATGTCTCTACACAGCAATAAAAAACTAAGACCACCCTGTAAGATGGAATGTTGAAACATGTTGAATCGACAGAGACAGAGACAGACAGAGACAGAGACAGACAGAGACAGAGACAGAGAGACAGAAACAGAGAGAGACAGAGAGAGAGAGCTCAAAGACAAACCCCAGTGACAGACTTATTCCACCAAAGCTATACCTTCTAATCCTCCTCAAAGAGTTCTACCAAATACAGAATAAGTATATATGAGCCTATGGGGAGCCTCATTCAAGCCACCAGAGTCAGATTGCTGATATTTTATAGTGTAGCTTCTCACATTCTTAGAAGACACAATCTTACAACAAGCTTTCTGTTCCGGTTTTTGAAAGTTTTCTGCCCTACCTTCTACAACAATCCCTAAGGCTTAGGTTCAGGAAGTATGTAATTAGTTGGAACAGGGTTCCACAACTGTGCATTTTGATTGATTGTGGGTTTCTTTTGTAATAACCTTTGTTTTAAACAGAAGTTTTCTTTTTGAGGAAGGAAGACTACACTTATCTGTGGGTATAAGAACAACTATTTAGAATGTAGTTAGGGATTATGCTGAATTAGTAAAATTATGGTGATAGGTTCTCCTTCAAGATCCATGAATTTACTAGCCCCAGGTAGATAGCTACTTTCCAATACTAGGGATGATTTCCCTCTTATTGAGCAAGGTTTAACTCCAAAAAGGGAACTGTTAGTTATTGCCAAGGTACATGTGCCACTGTTGTACCCTTAGAGTTATCATACCATGCTTGCTTATTGTGGCTCATAGACCTCATAGACAGATGGGACTGTTTATTGCCTCACTGCTGGAACCTTGTATGGTGCCTTATATACCCAAAAGATGCTCCAACGTATAACAAGGACACATGCTCCACTATGTTCATAGCAGCCTTATGTATAATACCCAGAAGCTGGAAACAACCCAGATGTCCCTCAACAGAAGAATGAATACAGAAATTATGGTACATTTACACAATGGAGTACTACTCAGCTATTGAAAAATGACTTAATGAAATTTCCAGGCAAATGGATAGAACTAGAAACTATCATCCTGAGTGAGGTAACCTAGACACAGAAGAACTTACATGGTATGTACTCACTGACAAGTGGATATTAGCCCAAAAAGCACAGAATACATACGATACAACTCACAGACCATGTGAAGCTTAAGAAGAAGGAAGACCAGAATGTGGATGCTTTAATCCTAGAAAGGGAACAAAACAATCAATCGGGTGGTAGAGGGAGGGAGGGACCTGGGGGGAGGGAGAGAAGAGGGAGAGTGAAAAAAGAGGGGATGGAATCAAGTATGTGAAGAGACAGGAGAGAAGTACAGAGGTCAGAAAATTGAACAGAAATATGTAGCAGTGGGAGATGGTGAATTGGGGGTAGCCACTAAAAAGTTCCAGATGCCAGGGAAGCTGTTGGGAGTGACCTTGCTTATACATTAATGGCCTAAGTCACCAAAGGTCTAAGTCAGCCATAGGCCTAAGTCAGCTGTACATGCCTACTGACACAAAGTCTTGATCTCCGTGGGAGAGCACTAACCCTAGAACAGATAGCTATAGATCTTGTAGACAAGTAGCCCTGGTGGGATAGTACCAGCCTAGATAAGAACAAATGAATAATAGTTCTTATCGACAGGTAGCTTTGGTGGGAGAGTACTAACTTAGATAAGAATAAATGAATAATAGATCTTATGGACAGGTACATAGTGTTCCAATCTGCTTCTTCTGTGAACTCTTCACCCAGCAAATATCCTGTTCTGGAGAACATCTGTACTCCCCCTGAGATCATCTACGCTCCCCAGAAACAAAGAAGATCCTATGTCATTCCCCTCCCCATATCCTGCTTCTATGTGTATATAACCCCCTTGTGGAAAAATTAAAAATTGACAGCTTGATCAGACTCTAGACAGGCTGTCAGTTTCTTGCATACCCTTGCTCCCTGATTCTCTCTTCCAGGTCCTCTGGATCCTAGTTCATGCCCTGTGGGACTGGGGCAGAAAGCAAGAGGTTCCCAGGACCCAACTGGGATGACATTAGATGAAATATCCAACAAAGGGGAGATACCATGTAGAGACCATGTAGAGACCATTTCCAGTAAATAGACATGGCTCCCAGTTTAGGGATGGAGTCACCCACCCATCTCAAAACTTTTAATGGAGAATTTTTCCTATCTAAAGAAAATGCATGAACAAAAAATGGAGCAGAGACTGAAGGAAAGGCCATCCAGAGACCATCCCACCTAGGGATCCATCTCATCTGCAGACACCAAACCTTAACACTATTACTGATGCCAAGAAGTGCTTACTGACAGGAACCTGGTATAGCTGTCCCCTGAGAGGCTCTGCCAGTACCTGACCAATACAGATGCAGACACTCACAGCCAACCTTTGGACTGAGCCCATGGTCCCCAATGGAAGAGTTAGGGGAAGTACTAAAGGATCTAAAGAGGCTTGCAACCCCATAGGAAGAACAACAATATCAACAAACTGTACTCTCTAGAGCTTTCAGAGACTAAAAAGAGTGCCCTTATAGGGACCCATGGCTCCAGTTACATATGTAGCAGAGGATGGCTTTATCTGATGTCAATGGGAGGGGAGGTCCTTGGGATACCCCAGTGTAAGGAGATGGTAGAGCAGTGAGGTGGGTATGGGTGGGTGGGTGGGTGGGGGAGCAACCCCATAGAAGCAAAGGGGAAGAGGGATAAGATGGGGGCTTTGGGGAGGGGAAACCAGGAAGGGGGACATTTGAAATGTAAACAAATAAAATCACCAATAAAAAACCCAAAAAACCCAAAAGAACAAAAAACTAAATAAATATTTGTGGGAAATGAGAATTATTTTACAAAGTAAAAAAAAAAGAAAGAAAGAAAGCATAACTGAAGTTGCTTTAATTTTTATACTTGAATAGCTATAGACTCAAAGAGCTACCAAGTATAATGTTGAGATATACTCAAGTGGACTATAGTATCTATAAAATATTGTGTTGCTATCTTGAATCTGTTCATAAATGTGCAAGGAGTGAAAAGCTATGACATTCATTAAAGTACTACTGCACTCTTCTCGAAGTCTTGTTCTCACTGCTTTTTTATGGAAAGTTAGGCTGTTTGATCATGTGAGAGTAAATGAAGTTTGTGCCTCTGGAAGTTCTCATGTGTATTTGTGGATGAGTGAGTATTTTGGGGGGGCAGTGTTGAAGAAATATATACTCTTGGATAACATTTATTTCTATAGATCTAAGTGGTTTTAACAGAACATTATAATCTAAGGATATTTCTCCATTCTGAAATAAAGGGACCAGCAGAGATCACAACAGAGAACTAAATTTATAATGTTTTTATGGCATGAGGCTTTTTATATAAAGCAGTAGGAACAACCATGATTAATGGGCTAAAATAATGAGTGAGATGACTAGTTCTTCCTTTCAAAACAGTTTCTGTTCTGTTTTACAATCATTAAGTAGCTTAGTTTCAATTCTTTATGTCCTTATATAATATAGAAAACACAATACATTTCTGATTCCTAGCCAGAAGAAACATAATCTTTTAAAATGCTGTTTTGTCCTACCATATTTATAAGTGATAAATATTAGATTATTTATTTATTTATTTATTTATTGGCTATTTTATTTATTTTCATTTCAAATGTTATTCCTTTCCCACTTTCCCTTCTGCCAACACCCTGTTTCTATGAGGGTGCTCCCTCACCCATCCACCCACTCCTGTCTCACTTCCCTAGCATTCTCCTATGCTGGGGCATCGAGACTTCCCAGGACCAAGAGCCTCTCCTCTCACTGATGCCAGATAAATAATTTAAATTTTAAAAATAAAAAATCTATTTATCTATCTTGAATAGATTTTTTATTTCTAAAGAGAGCATATCACTGTATTTGGATAATGTAACACTGTCTTTAACTTAATATACTGATATATAATTTGAAAGATTCAAGAGCAAAAGTACCAAAGAATAAGAAATTATATTTAGGCCTTTGTCTGTTCCCAAAACTGCCTGAAAATGTCATACTTTGGCCAGGAGAACCAGTAAGAAGAACCAATCTGAGGAAGAATTGGATGAAGAAAGTGTGGTTTTAACGCTGGTCCCATTTACTGAGAAGCCAGCCACAGAACATCCTATGGAATCAAATGTTTCTTCAACCATAGGCCACAAACCACCAGTCCCTCCCCTGTCGACTTCTGACTCACAAAAAGAACCATACCAAGCTCCTTTCCACCAGCTACCCTGCCTCCTATTAATGATGTAGCCTGGAACACTTTTCGGGAGTGATGTCCTTAACATAACTGAGTACAGATGGCAAGAAAATTGAAGATTATTTGAGACTTCAGAAACATTCATATTCTAAACAAAAATGTTATATTACCAACACATTCCGTGTGGTCGGAATGAAGCTGGTTCCTAAGAAATACAAGATAGTCTTCAGTTGAATCAGGTCTCAAAGCAGCTGCCAAAGTAGGAAGCAGGAGAGTGGTATAGTGGAAATTCTAACTTCATCTTAGGAGCTCAGGGGTCACATTTGCAGCCTGAGGGAGAATTGGTATGAGAGCTGCTCAGTCAATGTCTGCAAATCGCTGTCCTCTTCCCTCTTCTGTAGAGGCCTTTCTGTCACAAACCATTGGATTCAAATGGGGTGTTGTCCATAGCAGGCAGTGGTTTGCAGATAGGAAAGGGTGGATTTGCCTGCAATTTCACGCTAGTCAGACCTGAGTTCCAGACCCATACCAAAGGATGAATTTTCTGTTCCTGTAACCAGCCTATGCTATCCCAGAACCAGGAGTGAAAGATGATATGAATATGTTCACAGCAACAAGAAGATCATGAGAAACTTTAAAATTACAAGCCATGCTAAGAAAAATACCCTACTCCCAAATATGCTGCTTTAGACAATATCAAAGTTTTACTCTTATCTGAAGGGAATGGAAGAAGCAAAGAAAAACATTCTGTGTTCCCTATAATGGCTAAAAAACAAAACAAAAACATAAACAAAAAATAAAAAAAAAAATTAGGACATCAGTCTTCTGAAGCCCCTCTTCCTATCCTAGCAGAGTGGAGAATCTGCAGACAAATCAGCAGCCACCTGTTTAATAACATCCTGCTGAATCCTAATGTCTTTGGTAGCTCCTCATGGTCTTGCACTAGATTTGCTAAATGCTTAGCTATCTGAGAAATGATTTTGTTTTAATGTATTTGTTTTGCTGTACTTTTTTCATAGATTTTTTTGGGGAGGTGGGAAGCAGTTTCAAATTAGCAAAGCAGAAAGTACTTTTAATTACAGGTTTTGGGTTTGTTTGTTTGTTTTGGGTGTTTTTTGAGTAAAGTTTTATCATGTAGTAACTCTAGCTGGCCTAGAATTTCAGGCAGACCAGAAACTTGTGGTGGTCTTCCTAAGTGTTGGGATTTACATGCCTGTACCACACTGCCTAGCCTACTGATATATTATTGACTATAGTATAGAGTTCATTGCTTATGCTAAACAATCTGTGGCTGTTGACAAGTGTCTAGAGTGGCATACATTTGAAATCATATAGTATGCTACATTTCAGATTGGCTTTTACCAATGTATATGTATATAAGAATTATCCATGTCCTCGACTGATTTTTTTTTAATGCTGAGGTTCCATTGTTCAAGATGTGTCTTATTAATTGATGCTATACTGGTGAAAAAAATTATATTTACATTTGTGAATTCAATATCATGGAAAATATAATTTAAAAATTTGTTTAAAATTTTTCATTGTAGGTATTTAAGAGTTTTCTGTTTAGATCAAATAAAATAAAAAGAAAGATCCTGACATTTATAACTTCCCAGAGTATTTTTTCTCGTTACATTTAATTGAAACTAAATGACATGTACAAATTATACAGCCCTAAAAATTCAAATATGTGGTACATATCTATAAAAGATTGTATACTTTGTTTGGAAAAATCAGAGTTAATTTAAGTACAATGCCATGATGGGGTGATATTTTGCTAAGAGCCTGTTGGTGATGTGTGTAAAAGACTATGTAATCTTACTTTGAATATGCTTCTCTTTCTAGAGATAGCTTCTTGTCTAATGGTAGTTCTTGTTTTCTCAAGTCCATACTCTGGAGCTGGCTAAGAGGATAACTGGTGTCTCCTGGGAGATAAGTATCCACATTGAAGACTGAGTGATAAGTAAACTACTAGCAAATACCCTCATGACAGAGTACTATTTCAAAAGCACAGCACTATGCTTGCAACTGAAGTGCTTCAATGCTAATTTACTCCATTTTAACCTCATAACATAGCCTCAGTTTGCTGTTTCTGTCTAGAACGAACATTTAGAAGGATGCTTTCATGCAGATGATGATCCCCATAAACAACTCCTCCACTTTGTCTCTGATTACTCCAGTTTTAATAATGTGAGTTGCTATTGTGGAATATTCTTACTGTGTAATATGAAGTCAGATTATTAGGGAAGTAAAAAATTACATGAGACATATTTTTAGTTTAGTTTGCTTTGATGCTAATGAGGAAGTAAAAAAGTCATTCAAATATAATTACCTTTTAGTCTTTTTCTAGTGCCCTTCACTGGAGTTAAAATCATTACAATGCTAACTAAGTCATAGTGACAGCACACAAATGCCAAAAAAATTTTAAATGAAACTAGAATGAAAAAGTATTTCTTAGAGGTGAGCTAGTTTGCTTAGTTGAAGTGACAAATACAGATAGAATCCATGTAACACTTTGAATCTAACATTTCATTCTGTGTGGTTGAAGACTTCTCATGAAAAATATTTCTGACAAGCAAAAATTCTTTAACATTTATGGTTTTAAGTGGATTAACAATAATAATAATAAACCCTAAGTCATAAAATATAACCTCTTTGCTTTGGTATATAACTAGTTATTTTATTGTCTTCTAGGCTACTATGAGTGGGAATGTTTCCATGATTTCTCTCTCTGCTTGTTGTTAATATATAGAAAAGCTATTGAATTTTTGTAAGTTGATTTTGTATTCTGCCATGTTGATTCTTAATGATTTGTAGATTTTTTTTTCACAAGTATAATTTTTATTTATTTTTAGTTGGTTTGATATAATTTTAGGTTTAGTCTCTCTTAAAAAATGAATATGACATTTAACAAAATTACATTAATTGGAAGAACTCTATGTGTCAACACATATTCCTCCATGCACATAACACAAATAAAATCACAATATTTCAAACAAAATCCTTTGTTTCTGAGTATGATAAACAGAACTACCATTGGAACAGATATCATGATATATAGAATCCCTTTAAAATATCTAGTCCTACTCGGAGTAATGTTTCTTCCTCTTATAATATTCTTTCTGGCATACAAGTTGCATGATCATAATTTTCACATACACATTACATTCATTTTTAGAGAATGAACACTGTGAATAAAACTTCAAAAAGTCTTCAAAATAGCAGCAATTGAATTTTCCTAACTCACATTAGAATTGTATCTCCATCTTCTCAATAACCAATTAAATTTTTTTCTTTCCTGAAGATATTAGTTGTTGAATTGCTCATTGTTCTGCTCAAACCATCCCTCTCCTTTTAACAATATTTTTATTTTTAAATTAAAATATAATATGGCATTTTTCTCTCTATCATTCTTCCCTCTTTCCCTTTCCATGTATCCTAACCCCCTTGGTCTCAGCTATAGAAAGAGCTACAAGCCATTAAGGAATACTAAGCAAGAGAAATAACCTTCAATAGAGATGAAGTCCCTATTGCTTTTAAAGAATTTATTAGCTATTTGTATCATTCATAGATCGTTCCTCTATATCTAACATCTCTGGGTATAAGGACTGTAGTTTATTTATCATTTACTTGACAATAAAACTCTGCATACAAGCAATACACAACTATATTTAACTTTCTGAGTCTGGGTTACCTCACTCAGAATGATATTTTTCTACTTCTATCTATTTGCTTGCTAATTTAATGGTGTCATTTTTTAACAGCTGGGTAATACTGTATTGTGTAAATATATCACGTATTCTCTATGCATATTTCTGTTGAGTGACATCTAAGTTTGAGGGAGACAGTGAAGAAAGGTCAGTGCTGGAGATGAGGTTGGGTTAGATCTTTCTTTTTTTTTTTCTCTTTTTTTTTTTAAATTTTCTTTTTTTTTTTAAAAATGAAATGCTTTTTTTTATAGCATGTTTTACAAGAGGAGGGGGTAAGAGGGTCCAGGTGGTGGAAAAGTACAAAATCTTCTTGGCCTGTGCCTTGAAACATGTCATGGTCTATATGGTACACTGCCTTGAATTATGATCTACCTGCAGTTCTTCAGAAGATATGGTACACTGCTTGAGTTATGGTCTCCCTGCTATTCTTAAGAAGACATGGTACTCTGCTTTGAGTCTATCTGCAGTTGCTAAGCAGGATCTTGCAGTTGCCAAGCTTCAGAGGACATTGTGCAGGTGGGGAAAGGTAGGGGGTAAGGGTAAGGGCGAGGGTCCTGGCTTCTGGCATCTCCCCCTTCTCTGTTTAGTTAGAGAAGGCGTCTTATGTTCAATCCCAACTATGTGAGTTTTAAATTTGGATGTCTAATTATGGGGGGTCTTAGACAAGTTCACAACCCCAAAACACTGATGTGAGACAAGTCACATCGATGGTCGAAGGCTTTAGGCTGTCGACGATGGGCAACGTCAAGGGACTCTGATGTGGGTGAAAGGAGGGTGAGAGCCCTGTCTTAGGCCATGTAGGCTGCACCCACTCCCAGCACCACGCACTCCTTTTCGGCTGCATTGGGTGGGCCCCTGGGAAGTGGACCTACAATAATCCCGTCATTGGGCTAACTCACAGCCATCCTAGTCTCTTGTAAATGTTCAAGTTACCAACCATTTGTCAGTTTGGGGTGTAATATTGTCATAAAGGAAGGCTCCCCAATGTTAGCGGCCATATCAAGGGCGGCCTTGGTTTAGGAAAAAGCCAATTTTTGTTGTGGTGATCAAGAGGCCAAGCTCTCTAGCGAGAGAAATGAGGGCAAAGCCAGGCATACCAGGAACCCTTCTGGAGGGCGTGGAAGTCTAGGGGTCGACCGTAGGGGGAGGCAGGGGAGCTGACAGCTGTGTCAGTCTCCTGCGGAGTCACTTCTGGATCCTCTGCAATTTTCAGCTGATGGTAATGAACTTCAACTGCCTTCTCGATGGCAGCATCAACCTGGTTCCGTGGACGACAGGTCACGGGCGATGATCTCTGTCTTGGTCAATCTTGATGTCGTGCGCACATCCTCTCAATGAGGGTCCGTCCGGATGGGTCCGTGCCTCGAGCCCCACGTCTGGGTGCCACTTGACCCGACCGGCGGGTCCTGGTTATTCGTGGGGGCGAGGAGGACTGCAACCTGCTATTCTTCAGAAGATATGGTACACTGCTTGAGTTATGGTCTCCCTGCTATTCTTCAGATGATATGGTACACTGCTTTGAGTCTATCTGCAGTTGCCAAGCAGGATCTTGCAGTTGCCCAGCTTCAGGGGACCTTGTGCAGGTGGGAAAAGGTAGGGGGTAGGGTAAGGGCGAGGCTCCTGGCTTCTGGTCCATCTGGGTTAGAACTTCTAATAGCAGGCATCACGGGTGATTCAATTTTACCTGGAAAGAAAAAAGAAGGGGATTCTCAGGGAGATTTCTCTTCCCTGGATGTAAATTGTTATTCATCGTATTTATGATTGGGCCTGGCTTTGTGAGGGTATCTGGGATGCTGCGTGAGTTCAAGCTCCTGGGAGTCCCTGTTTTTCTTGGTTTTCTGCGGTTGGGTACGGAGCTGCTGCCTGCGACCTGCTCTAGGCTCGGTCCCAAACCGGAAGTCCCTAGATTTTTTTTTCTACTAGAATTTTTGGGATCTTTTATGTATAATATTATGTTATCTGCAAATAGGCATAGTTTGAATTCTTTTTCTATTTGTATATCTTTAATTTTTCTCTTGCATCATTGCTTCAGTTAGTATTTAGTATACAACACTGAAAAGAAGTAGAGGTAATGGGCATTCCTGATTTTAGTGGAATTGCTTCAAATTGCTCCATTTAAGATGATGTTGGCTGTGTGTTTCTCTTATATTGCTTTTATTATGTTTAGGTATGATCCTTCTAGCCTTGTTTGTTCTAAGATTTTAGCCATGAAGGCGTGTTGGATTTTGTCAAAGTATTTTTCTGCATCTATTGAGATAGTCATATGATTTTTGTTTTTAAGTTCATTTATGTGATTTATTACATTTATTGACTTGCATATGTTCACCATCTCTGTATTTTTAGGATAAAGCTAACTTGGTCAAGGTAGATAAACTTGTTGATGGGTGTTTGTATTCATTTTGCCAGCATTTTATCTATCATTTTTGAATCTATATTCATCAAAGCTATTGAACTATAGTTTATTTTTGTTGTGTCTTAACCTAGTTTTGATATTAGTGTGATACTGGATTTATAAAAGAAGTTTAGAGAGGCAGGAGGATTTCTGACTTCGAGGCCAGCCTGGTCTACAGAGTGAGTTCCAGGACAGCCAAGGCTATACAGAGAAACACTGTCTCAAAAAACAAAAAAAAAATCAAAAAACAAAAAACAAAACAAAAAAAGAAGTTTGGGAGTGTTCCTTCATAAACACACACACACACACACACTTGAAGAGTTAAAGGAGGGTTGTTGTAGGTCTTTTTTGAAAGTCTAGAAAAAATCTGGAGTGAATTCATATGCTATTTTAGTTGGAAAGCTTTTAAATATCCTCATTTTGTGAGGTCTGTTTAGGATGTTGATCTCATTGTTTAATTTTGGTGTTTTGGCTAAATTTGGAAATTCATTGTTTTTTTCTTCTTTCCCACTTCTCTTCTTTCCTCTTTTAAGTTTTATAACTTAATGGAATATAGATTAAAAAATATTTATTTTATGTATATGAGTTCACCATTGCTGTCTTTATACACTCCAGAAGAGGGCATGGGATCCCATTACAGATGGTTGTGAGCCACCATGTGATTCAGTGCTCTTAACTGCTGAGCCATCTCTCCAGCCCTGGAATGCAGAATTTTAAACCCTCATAATCTGAGTTTCTTTGCTGTCTGTTAAAATATTTCCCTGTTCATTTATTATTTTGTTGATTTGGATTCTCTTTGATTCACTTTGTTAATTGAGCCAAGGATCTGTAGATTTTATCTTCTCAAAAATAAAAAAAAGCTTTTAGATTCATTGATTCTTTGTATTGTTGACTTTCCTTCTATTTCATTAATTTTGGCTCTGATTTTACTCTCCTCCCAAATATAGTGGGCTTGTTTTGTTTTTGTTTTCCCAGTTATTTGAGTTGCATCCATAAGTCATCCTCTTTTTTAAATTTTGTCCCTGATTATATTACATATGGTAGATTAATCAGAAAATTCCGAGTTTTTTTTTGTTGACAATTCTTTTAAAAGAATGAAAAAATAATGGGAATTAAAACCAAGGAAACAGTTAAGCTCATAATTGTAGCATAGTCATAAAGTAAGGCCTGATTATGACATTTCTGAAATAGCATCCAAATGATAGGAAAACATTATTTTCATCAACGATAAGGTCAAGTTGAACAGTTGAAAAACACTAAGTGATTTCCCTTGATGCATTTCATATTAACCTTTCAAATTTCTCTCAGTAAGTTTCTGTAGATATGGCTAATATATTTTTTATTAGCAGATTTCTTTAAACAGTGTGGAAAGGTTCTTGCCCCTATGCATGACTTCTGGTCCTGTGCACTCATTTCTGTGATCAGGATTGTTGGAGAGGAGCTGAGTTATCAGAAAGTAGCTCTAGAGTTCCACTCCCTCAAAATTAAAGAGTCAGTTTTGCCCTTCACTAATTCTTACACATGTGAAGGATCTTTTCATTCCGTCACCTATTATTGTTGATATAGTTAAAACCACAATGTATGACAAGCAGAATACCATCACATTTCATGCCTGATCTGTGCAAAAGTTTTTAAATGAGTTCCTGAAAGCAGACTGGGCCTACCCCTTCACTTTCCTCATCTCTGTGACATCTTTACTTATGATCTTTCACCTTGTCTTTCTCTATATATTTTAATTATTAGATAATGAGAGTCCAGCTTGTTTTTAATGATAAAAATCAATGTAAAGGAAATAGTTTCATAATAAAGGAATAAAAAAATAACATCACTGTGGGGGCAAGGGTTTATTTGTTATTGCTGGTGCTGTGTGGTTTTTTTGCAGTAATCTTGTTTAACCAAGTACAAGCCTTCAGTGTTCTACCTTAGTATTGTCATGTAATATTTTTCTCAGAATTCATTGGCTGTAAACAACTGCATTTATTACCTAGCCATACTCTGACTCAGGACCTGGGGTTGGTTTCTGAATCAGTGTCTTTGAAAGACTGTTATCTAACTGGAAGCTGTGTTCATTAAAATAGGGTTGAGCCTCTGTCAGGAAACCTCAGTGGTTGTTGTTAGCTTTTAGCTCCTTATTTCTTTAGAGCCTCAGTTCTCTACTGGGGTGGCCTGTGGCTGCTTTCAATTTCTTACGAAAGTGTCTGTGGGATCACTTACAACATGGCAGCTGGCTTCATCAGAGTGAACAAGGAAGAGGATAATTGTTAGAATTGGTTAATGGATTCAGTCTATACTCAAAGGAAACAAACTATTCAAATGTACAAATACTAGAAGGTAGTGGTGGAATCTTAATGGGGCTGTTATAGAAGCTGTCTACTGCTGTGTGAACTTCATCTGGGGAAGTGTGAGCAAACATCTACTCAGCTAAGATATCAAAGACAGACCAATGAAATTATTCTACCCATATCTAACTTTGCAAACTGATCAGTTTAATTAGGGTTATTTATAAGAGCATGGGTGAGAGGTTACTTACAGGTACATGGGGAACATCATCAAATAAAAAAATATCCTCACCAGAAATTGTTAATAATTTATATATTCTCAAAAAGGAGCCAGGTCTTATTAAGCCCCTCCTACATGGGCATGGTGGTCTCCTGGGCTTCCTGATAAATCACATGTGTAGGGTACGTACTCTACCTCACATCCATGAAGTAATGTTAATGAACTCAATTTTGTGAAGGTGTCATCTGAGAAATGGCAGGTATTCTGATTTCAATATGATAATGGTCATGCCAGTGTTCTGTACCTAAAATGGCTGGAATAAAATATCTGTCAAAATAAAAGTAACTTCTCTTCAGAAAGAGATAAGGTGTATCCTTCAGGCCAGAAAGTGTATTAGAATCAATTAATGAATTGATAAGCTATATACCAGATTGGATATAGAAAAGAACCAATAGAAATCAAAGAATGTAAAGATGACTAGCTCTCATTGTTTATGAAAAGTCTTTGTGACATCTGGGGTATATCTCAGTGGATGAACATGTACTTTTCTTTTGTAAGGATTCTGAGCTTGACTCCCAGAACAGGGTGGGAAAAAGTGTTGACTGTCCCATTGCCAGCAATAAGTCTTAGTATAAAAAGATATTTCAAAGATATGAGTGGTGACAAACCAGGGGACTTGAGGACTCTGAGCTCCAGTACTGCAAACAAAGTACTTCTCAATTTTATTATTAAGCAAGCAAAACATTAGGTGGCATTTACACTTAACTTAATCAAATACAAGTCCAGAAAGAGAATGCTTATATAAGAATGGTTTTATATCTTATCACCTCTAGCCATATGAAAAGAGCCAAAAAAATTCCTGTCCCACAGAAATAATGTGGTTATGCCAGGACATTTGCTTCGAGTCCCTGACTTCAAATGTATTTGCTTATTATAGTTTATGCAATTTTTAGAAGACCTTATAGTGTGGTGTTCAAATCCACTAAGAGCAGGCTCAATTCAAATTTATATTAAAAGATTTTATTCTTACTGATAGCAGAAGGACAGCAGCCTTAGAGTCAAACAATGTGTTGTGCCTAAATCCCATCTCTGTCTTTCAACAACCTATCAATTTACATGAATTTAAAAAAATGATTAAGTTATAATTTACTGTATAATCTGATCATAGTTTCCTTTCCATTCTTTCTTCACAGTCTCTCCCTGTCCCCTCCCCTCCCCCCAATCCACTCCTCCCTTTCTCAGAAAAGGGGAGGTCTCCCATGGATATCAACTAGCCTTGGCATATCAAGTTGCAGTAAGGCTAGCCATGTCTTCTACTGAGGCTAGATGAAGCAGCCCAGTTTAGGGAACCGGATACAAAAGCATGCAATATAGTCAGAGGTGGCCCCTGCTACCATATTAGGAGCCCAATATGAAGATTCACAACTATACATGTTCAATGGGCCTAGGTCCATCCATGCATATTCTCTGGTTGACAGTTCAGTCAGTCTCTGTGAGTCCCTGTGGGCCCAGGTTAGTTGATACTGTAGGATTTCTTGTGGTGTCCTTGACACCTATGGATCTTCCAATCCTTCTACCTCTTCCATAAGATTCCCTGAGCTCCACCTTATGTTTGGCTGTACATCTCTGCATCTGTTTCCATCAGCTTCTGGGTGAAACCTCTCAGAGGACAGTTATAATAGGTTCCTGTCTGTAGGTATATGAGAATATCATTAATAGTGTCAGGGATAGGCTGATTCTCATGTCATGAGTCTCAGGATAAGTTAGTCATTGCTTGGAAACTCCCTCAATTTCTGCTCCTTCTTCATCCCTGGACATCTTGTTGGGAGGACAAATTGTGGTTTGAAGGTTTTGTGGGTGTGTTGGTGTTCTCATCCATACATAAGAAGTCTTTTCTGGTGACAAGAGGTGGCCATTTCAGGTTCCATATCCCTTATTACTAGGAGTCTTAGATAAAGTCACTCTTACATGTTCCTGGGAATTTCCCTGGACCTAGGTTTCAAGGTTGTAGCTGGGGTGCCCCTCCACTAATCTTCCTCGATCCTTCCCATACTTGATCTTTCCTGTTTCCCTTCTCACACCCACCCACTTCTCTCCCACCATCAACTCCAATGTCTATTTTGTTTCCTCTTCTTAGTGACATTCAAGCATCCTTTCTTAGGTCCTCTTGTTACTTAGCTACTTTGGGTCTGAGGATTGTAGCATGGCTATTCTGTACTTAATGGCTAATATCGACTTATAAGTGAGTACATACAATCTATGTCTTTCTGAGTTGGGTTACCTCACTCAGAATTGTATTTTCTAGTCCCATCCATTTGCCCATAAAATCAGAAGTGTAACCCAATACCCAAACTAGATATATCAACTATCTTTGACTGGTGGAGACATGCGAACATCCGCCTCCATGTTCCTCCCCTCAACCCCATCTCCTAGCTCCTCTCCTCCTCCTCCTCCTCCTCCTTCTCCTCCTCTCCTTAGTCCTCCTCTTCCTCTCCTTAGTCCTCTCACCTTAGCTCCTCCTACATATTACCATTCCTGTGAAAATAAAAATTTTCTCTCAAAATACAATTAGAGCATAACTATACCAATTTGTATCAGTAAGGTACAAGATAGACCTAATACCCAGTCCATCATTTTGTTGCCTAACCAGAACCTCTGTTACCTCTCCTAACTAAAAGACTTAGTTCTGAACCTGGCTTTTTTTTCTTGGCTTTAGAATGAATGTCAGCTGAAAACCATCCTCTCAAGTCTTTTCTCTCAAAGTAAATAGCTGGGATTGGCTATGAGACTATAAGTCTTCAACCCTGTCAGAAATCCAGAATGACTGAATTAACTGAAATTATGGGAAACACAAAGCATAGCTTCTAAAACTTAGCCAATTTATAGAGACTACTGAACATCTGGACAGTCCCCATATACAAAACGTTGGAGCATCGAATCTTCAGCCTTCTGGTCCAGGATCATTCGACAGACCTAATGATGCAGAATTATTAAGGGCTGATTACTCTGTCTTAGCAGATATAATCAGTCGACTATTCTGCAAGTGTGTCCATTTCTGGACAGTAATTTGTCTGTAGATGAAAAGAGGCAATTCTCGCCTAGTGGCTGTCTCACCACAACTGGAGTAGCTTCAAAGATGCTCAATTTCTTCTTAGAATCCAAGACAGGAAGCTGTCAGGAGCAGACAGGTCTCTAATCAAAATGAACATTAATACAGAAATGTTTATAACATCAATTCTGTGGACTTCTGACATATTGAAAACCAACTATCCATGTAAGGCAATCTGGACTATTGTCTATTAACTCCTTTCAGCTATTTCTAAATAAGATATAGAAAACACACTAACAATAAACTCATAGTCATGAATTTGCTATAGGCCCTTAACTCACAGGCTAACCATCTTGAATCAGTTAAAAGAGTTAAAGAAGAACTGGGTCTAAGCCTTGTATTCTTAAATGTGTTATATAGGCACAATGCCTATGAGAGTAACAATATTAATCTCACTTTTGTATCAATAAGAAACTCGTACCAATGAAAACCTTAAATTTGAAATCAAAGTAAATTTTGTACCATTTAAGAATTTATAACTTCAGCTTAATAACAATTATACAGATTTCTACCAATAGGTTATGGCTATGCAATAAATCTTTGCTGTTCCTCCCTGTCCCAGCAAAACCACTACTTTCCCCTAGAAAGACAGCCCAATATTAACCATCTCAGTCCCCAAACCCAGGGAATAGGGGCGCCAACTCTTCATTAACTTCTTCAAGCTGATTACGGGCGTTGAGATATTAGAAGAGGGGCAGAGTAAATTGATAAGCCTCTGATGTCTGTGTCTTCACTGCATCCAGCTGAAATTCCAGGACATCAGAGGTTTGAGCAGGTCTGCTCAGCTTGCTTGATGAGAAGATACACCAAAGCTGTGTATTCTGCAATATACAATTCTCAATACAAATTTTAGTATCAAGATAATTTTTTGTTTGAATTCTGGAATCTAATCTTCTGGTGGCCTGCTTCTGTCATGTCTAATCCATATAATTCTGGGAGTTTCTATGAGGATGTGCTCCCACCATCCTCCCATTCCCACCTCCCTGCTCTTGAATTCCCCAACACTAGGGAATCCAAACTTTCAGGCACCAAGGCCCTCTACTTCCACTGATACCTGACAGGGCCACCCTCAACTACCTATACAGGTGGAGTCATGAGTCCCTCCCTTTGTGCTCTCAGGCTGGAGGTTTTAGAATGGCTACTCCAGCTTGTTGACATGCTTGTTTTTAGTAGCTGTGTAATGCATCCTTCTGTAAATGTACCACATTTTCTTTATCCATTTCCAGTTAAAGGATATCTAGGTTGTTTCCAGTTTCTGACTATTAAGAATAAAGTTGCTATGAACATAGTTGAGCAAGTATCCTTGTGGTATGGTAAACTATCTTTTGGTTATATGCCCAAGAGTGGTATAGCTGGGTATTTTCTGAGAAACTGTAAAATTGATTTCCAAATAGGTTATACAATTTTTACACTCACCAGATATGGAGGTGTGTTTCCATTGCTCCACATCCTTTAAAGCATGAGCTGTCACTTGAGTTTTTGATTTTAGCCATTTTGACAGGTGTGAGATGGAATCTCAGAGTCATTTTGATTTGCATTTCCCCAATGGCTAAGGATGTTGAACAGTTCTTTAAGTGTTTCCTAGCCATTAGAGATTCCTCTGTTGAGAATTTGGTTTAGCTCTGTACCCCATTTTTAATTCAGTTATTTGGTTTATTTCTGTCTAATTTCTTGAATTCTTTTTATATTTTGTTTATTAGCCCTCTGCTGGATGTAGGGTGAAATTTCCTGCTCCCAACAGGTGGGCTATAAGGAGACACACACAGCTCTACCTGCCTCCCAAAAGTCCTGCTCAAACCCAAGATATACAGCTCCCTCTGCCTCTCAGAAGGCATACTAAAACTTGGGGCACTCACACCAACCAACACCAGAGACAACTTGCTAGGGGCCTGCTCTGACACTTCTTTCTTCTGGTTCTCTCTTGAGGTAAGCCAAGGGGGAAGAGCATAGGGGGGATTAAGGGAGGGGAAGATTTGGTCTTGTGAGGTATTTAGGGTTGCTGCTTCATAATAAAATGTTTACCTGTCTAAGTCACTTTGCTGCATGGCTAATCTGCCAGTCTTGAGTTCTTCTGAGGACAGAAACTGGATGAAGTCTCTGGCATTTAGCACTTCATCCTAAACCAACAGGGATTAAGTAAAGGATTAACTCCTAGGGCCTAGGGGAAGGTTTGGAGCTATACATTTCTATTGAACCAAGAGAGTCATGCTCACAGAAGGAAAACTTTTATACAAGCAAATATGGATAAACTCACATAAATTTATATTCAAATTCATGCTTACACATTCATACATCTCCATTCAAACCAATTGGGTCCAGCTACATACTTATCTCATAATTACATACTTACACACACACACACACACACACACACACACACACACATCCATACTTACATATGAATATGAAACAAAAGACCAAAATGACAATGCAGAAAGAACTCACTCATTCTGCATGAAAAATGAGCTTCAATCTTTATTGCATATAGAAAAAAAAAGCTGGATGGCCCCTCCTTCAGTTTCTGTCCCACACTTTGTCTCTATATTTGCTCCCATGAGTATTTTGTTACCCCTTCTAAGAAGGGCCAAAGCACTCACACTTTGGTCTTTCTTGTTCATGAACTTCATGTGACCTGTGAGTTGTATCTTAAATATTGCGAGCTTTTGAGCTACTATCCAATTATCAGTAAGTGCATACCATGTGTGTTCTTTTGTGATTGGATTACCTCACTCAGGATGATATTTTCTAGTTCCACCCATTTATCTAAGAATTTCTCAAATTCATTGTTTTTAATAGCTGAGTAATATTCCATATACATAGTGTTTTTTTTCCTGTTATGTCCTATGTTCTTATAATGAGGCATGTGATAAAGAAGGTATTAAGTGAAAAGCCTTATGGTGCTATGTAGATGATACTTTATCGTAAAGTTACTACTGTTCATTCTTATATGAGAACATAAAGTTGAATGGGAAAAACAACTAGCATAATGTACAGATTTATAACTAAACATTTGTATCTTGTTTCAATAAGGATGATAAGATACATTCTTGTTAGTAACACTGTTCTAGAAAAAGAAAAGTTAAGTTAATGGAAAATATTACTAATCCTTTTTATGGGAAAATCACTACTAATTCCATCATTTTAAAATAATCTTTCTCTTTCTTTCTTTCTTTCTTTCTTTCTTTCTTTCTTTCTTTCTTTCTTTCTTCCCTTTCTTTCTTTCTTTCTTTCTTTCTTTCTTTCTTTCTTTCTTTCTTTCTTTCTTTCTTTCCTTTCTTTCTTTCTTTCTTTCTTTCTTTCTTTCTTTCTTTCTTTCTTTCTTTCTTTCTTTCTTTCTTTCTTTCTTTCCTTCTCTCTCTCTCTCCATGTATATATAATTTAAACTCCAGATTTTATTTCCCTCCTGGTCCACTCTCCAACTGTTCCACATCCAATACCTCCCTTCAACCTCTGTCTCCATGAGGATGTCCCCATTCCCCACCCTGACCCCACCAGACCTCTAAACTCCCTGGGGCCTCCAGTCTCTTGAGGGTTAGGTGCATCATCTCTGATTGAACCCAGACCCGGCAGTCCTCTGCTGTATATGTGTTGGGGTCCTCATATCAGCTGGTATACGCTGCCTGGTTGGTGTTCCAGTGTCTGAGAGATCTTGGGGGTCCAGGTTAATTGAGACTGCTGGTCCTCCTATAAGGGTCTTCCTACTCCTCAACTTCTTCCAGCTTTCCCCTAATTCAACCACAGAAGTCAGCAGCTTCTGTCCGTTGGTTGGGTGCAAATATCTGCATCTGACTCTCTTAGCTGCTTGTTGGGTCTTTCGGAGGGTAGCCATGATAGGTCTCTTTTTGTGAGCTCACCATAGCCTCAGTAATAGTGTCAGGTCTTGGGGCCTTCTCTTGAGCTGGATCCCACTTTGGGCCTGTCGCTGGACCTTCTTTTCCTCAGGCTCCTCTCCATTTCTATCCCTGCAGTTCTTTCAGACAGGAGCAATTATGGGTTAGATTTTTTACTCTGGGATGGCAACCTCATCCCTCACTTGATGTTCTGCCTTTTTACTGGATGTGGGCTCTACAAGTTCTCTCTCTTCAATGTAAGGCCCCTTCATTTAAGGTCCCTTTCTTTGAGTCATGAGAGTCTCTTACCTCCCAGATCTCTGGTACATTCAGGGTCCCCCCACCCCTGCAACCTCCTACCTCCTGAGGTTGCATATTTTCATTCTTTCTGCTGGCCCTCAGGGATTTCAGTCCTTTTCCCCCACCCGATACCAGATCATGTTCCATTCTCCACCCCCCCCATCCTTTTTCCCTTCTAATTCTCTCTCTTCCCCCTTGTGGTTGCTTTTTTCTTCCTCCCAAGTGGGACTGAAACATTCTCACTTGGGCCTTTCAGCTTGTTGTCCTTTCTGAGTTCTGTGAACTGTATCTTTGGTATTCGGTACATTTATTTATTTATTTATTTATTTATTTATTTGACTAATATCCACTTATTAGTGAGTACATACCATGCATGTCTTTTTGGGTCTGAGTTACCTCATTCAGGATGATATTTTCTAGTTCTATCCATTTACCTGCAAAACTCAGAATGTCCTTGTTTTTATTTTTTTTGAAATTAATTTTTTATTGGATATTTTATTTATATTTCAGATATTATCTCCTTTCCCCATTTCCCACCCCCTACCCAGAAAACACTTATCCCATCCCATCTCCTCCTGCTTCTATGAGGATGTGCCCCTACCCACTCACCCACTCCCACCTCCTCACCCCCGAACCCCCCCAACATTGGGGCATCCAGCCTTCACAGGACAAAGGACCTCCTCTCCCACCTGAGCCCAACAAGGCTATTTTCCCCTACATATACAGCTGGACCCATGGATCCCTCCCTATGTGGTCCCAAGCTGGTGATTTAGACCCTGGGTGCTCAGGTTGGTTGGTATTGCTGTTCTCCCCATGGGATAGCAAACCCCTTCAGCTCCTTCAGTCTTCTCTCTAACTTCTCCATTGGGGACCCCATGATCAGTTCAATGGTTAGCTGTGAGCATTTGCCTCTATACAGAGGCTCTGGCAGACCTTTAAACAGCTATATCAGGCTCCTGTCAGCATACACTTCCTGGCATCCACATCAGTGGCTGCCTTTGGTGAGTGCACATGGGATGGATAGCCAGGTGGAGAAGTCTCTGGATGGCTCCTTCTTCCTTGTTGTTAATAGCTGAGTAGTATTCCATTGTGTAAATGAACCACATTTTCTGTGTCCATTCTTCTGTTGTGGGACATCTGGATCGTTTCCAGCTTCTGGCTATCACAAACAAGGTCAGTATGAACACAGTAGAACAAGTGCCCTGTGACATGGTGGGGCATCTTTTGAGTATATTCCCAAGGGAGATATTGGTAGGTCTTCAGGTAGATCTATTTCCAATTTTCTGAGAAACCTCTAGATTAATTTCCAGAGTGGTTGTACCAGTTTGCAATCCCACCAGCAATGGAGGAGTGTTCCTCTTTCTGCATATCCTCATCAACATGTGCTGTCATCTGAGTTTTTGATCTTAGCTGTTCTGATTGGTGTAAGGTGGAATCTCAGGGTTGTTTTGATTTACATTTCTCTGATCACTAAGGACTTTGAACATTTCTTTAGTTGTTTTGCTCTGTTATGAATTCTTGGTTTAGTCCTATTCCCAATTATTTGTTTGGGTTGTTTGTTTGTTTTTTTTTTTTTTGGTTATTAGCTTCTTGAGTTCTTTATGTATTTTGGATATTAGCTCCCTATCAGATGTGGTTAGTGAAGATTTTTTCCCCAATCTGTAGGGTGCTGATTTGTCTTATTGGCTATGTTTTGCCTTACAGAAGGCTTCCAGTTTCATGAGGTCCCATTTATCAATTCTTGATCTTAGAGCATGAGCTATGGGAGTTCTGTTTACGAAATTTACCCCTGTGCCAATGAGTTTATGGATCTTTCCCACTTTCTCTTCTATTAGATTCAATGTATCGGTTTTATGTTGAGGTCCTTGATCTACTTGGACCTGAGCTTTGTGCAAGGTGACAAATATGAGTCTATTTTAATTTTTCTACATATTAACAGCCAGTGAGACCAGCACCATTTGTTGAAGCTGCTTTCTTTTTTGCATTGTATATGTTTGGCTTCTTTGTCAAAGATTAAGTGCCAGTAAGTGTGTGGTTTTATTTCTGGGTCTTAAATTCTATTCCATTGATCAATGTGTCTGTTTTTTTATCATGCAGTTTTTATCACTGTTATTCTGTAGCAAAGCTTGAGGTCAGGGATGGTGACTCCCCCAGCCATTCTTTTATTGTTAAGCGTTGTTTTTGCTCTTCTGGTTTTTTTGTCTTTCTAGATGAATTTGACAACTGCTCTTTCCATGTCTTTGAAGAATTTTGTTGGGATTTTGATGGGGATTGCATTGAATCTGTAGACTGCCTTTGGTAGGATGGCCATTTTTACTGTGTTAATTCTGCCAATTCCATGCCAAACATGGGAGATATCTCCATTTTCTGAGATTTTCTTTGATTTCTTTCTTGGGAGACTTGAGGTTATTGTTGTACAGATCTTTCACTTGTTTGGTTATAGTTACCACAAGATACTTTATACTATTTGTCTCTATTGTGAAAGGAGTTGTTTCCTTAATTTCTTTTTCAGCCTGTTTATCATTTGTATAAATGAAAGCTACTGATTTATTTGAGATAATTTTATATCTAGCTACTTTGCTGAAGTTGTTTATCAGCTGGAGAAGTTCTCAGGTAGATTTTTTTGGGGTCATTTATGTATACTATCATATCATCTGCAAACAGTGATACCCTGACTTCTTTGCCAATTTGTATCCCCTTGATCTCCTTTTGTAGTCTTACTGCTCTAGCTAGATCTTCTAGTATTATATTGAATAGATAAGGAAAGAGTGGGCATCTTTCCTTGTCTTGTCCCTGATTTTATTTATTTATTTATTTATTTATTTATTTATTTATTTATTTCACAGGAGTACACCACCATTGCTCTCTTCAGACACACAAGAAGAGGGTACCAGACCCTATTACAGATGGTTGTGAGCCACCATGTGGTTGCTGGGAATTGAACTCAAGACCTCTGGAAGAGCAATTGGTGCTCTTAACCACTGAGCAATCTCTCCAACTTCTTTGTCCCCAATTTTAGTGGGATTGCGTCAAATATATCTCCATTTAATATGATATTGTCTCTTGGTATGCTGTATATTGCTTTTATTATGTTTAGGTATGGGCTTTGAATTCCTGATCTCCCCAATACTTTTAACATGAAGGGGTGTTGTATTTTGTTAAATGCTTTTTTTGGCATCTAAGGAGATGATCCTGTGATTTTTCCTTTGAATTTGTTTATATAGTGGATTAGGTAAATCGATTTTTTTATATTGAACCAACCTTCCCTGTGATGAAGCCTGTTTGATCATGGTGAATGATGGTTTTCATGTGTTCTTGGATTTGGTTTTACTGAGTGTTTTTGCATTGATATTTATAAGTGAGATAGGTCTGAAGTTCTCTTTTTTTGGTTGGGTCCTTGTGTGGTTTAGATATCAGAATAATTGTGGCTTCATAGAATGAATTAGGTAGTATTCCTTCTGTTTCTATTTTATGGAATAGTTTGAGGAATGTTAATATCAGGTCTTCTTTAAAGGTCTGATAGAATTCTGCATTAAATCCAGCTGGCCCTGGGCTTTTTTTGGTTGGGAGGTTTTTAATGACTTCTTGTACTTCCTTATGGAATATGGGCCTAATTAGATAGTTTACCTGCTCTTGATTTAACTTTGGTATGTGGTATCTGTCTAGGTAACCATCCATTTCATCTAGATTTTCCAGTTGTGTTGAGTATAGGTCTTTTTAGTAGGATCTGATGATTTTTTGAATTTCCTCCATTTCTCTTGTTATGTCTCCCTATTCATTTCTGATTTTGTTAATTTGGATACTGCCTCTGGGCCCTTTAGTTAGGTTGGCTAGGGGTTTGTCTATCTTGTTGATTCTCTCAAAGAACCACCTTTTGGTTTTGTTGATTCTTTGTATTGTTCTCTGTTTCTATTGGTTGATTTCGGGCCTGAGTTTGACTATTTCCTGCTGTCTGCTCCTCTTGGGTGTGTTTGCTTCTTTTTGTTCTAGATCTCTCAGTTGTGCTGTTAATTTGCTAGTGTATGATCTCTCTAGTTTCTCTACCTGGCTCTTAGTGTTATGAATTTTCCTCTTAGCACCACTTTCATTGTCTCCCATAAGTTTGGGTATGATGTGTCAACACTTTCATTAAATTCCAGGAAGTCTTTAATTTCTTTCTTTATTTTTTCCCTGACCAAGTTATCATTGAGTAGAGAGTTGTTCAGTTTCCACGTGTACGTGAGCTTTCCGTTGTTTTTGCTGTTAATGAAGACCAGCCTTAGGCCAGGGTGATCTTATTATCTTCTGGCAGTGATATATTTTGCAACATTGAACATATTAATGCAGAACTCAATGTGATAAATATCAAACTACATAGTTCACACTTACTGATGAAAGATTATATACAGTCAGTCAGAAGATCAGCACGTTGAATAATTGTTTTCTAAATTCTTTTATTTGTCTTTCCCTCTGTGTTAGTTGGGTTATTCATCCAACCCAGCTACCCTACTTCTTTTGTTTATAATAGGGACTATAAATATTTTATTTAGTTGAAATACCCAACAAAGTGGAGAAAGAACATGTAAAGGCTACCTCTAGTACATAGATGAGCATGGCTCTTATTTGAGGAATGGGGGCACCCACCCATCTCAATGTTTTTAACCCAGAATTCTCTAAAAGAAATGCAGGGACAAAAAATGGAGCAGAGATTGAAGGAAAGGCCATCCAGAGACCTCCCCACTTTGAGATTCATCCTACCTGTGGACACCAAACCCCATCACTATTGCTGATGCTAAGAAGTGTTTGTGGACTGCAGCCTGGCATAACTGTCATCTGAGAGGTTCTTTCTGCCAGTACCTGACCAATACAGATGCAGATACTCACAGCTAACCATAGGACTAAGCCTGGGGACCCCAATGGAAGAGTTAGGGGAAGGACTGAAGAAGTGCAACAGGATTACAATCCCATATGAAGAAGAACAATATCAACTAACTGGACACCAGAATAGGAGGATGCTAGAGTGATGAGGCAAGAGTGGGTAGATGGGTAGGGGAGTACTCTCATAGAGGCAAAGTGGAGGGGGGATGGGATGGGAATTTGTGGAGGGAAGACTCTTAAGGGGGACAACATTTGAAATGTAAATAAATAAAATAACCAATAAAAAATCTTAAAAAAGAATCTTTAGGTGGAAGCCCACCCTAGATATGCTGATACTTCACAAATGCAAAAATAATTGGTTCCTGATATAAGAGATGGCAGAGAGATTTCTTACCTATGAAAGTAAATGGAGAGACAGATTTGAAAGTCATATGCTGTTGTCTGTGGAAGAAAGGACTAAGGACTTGGTGAGAAAAGGAATGCAAGTTTTAGGAGTTAGCAGAGCAAGAAGATGGGCATTCTCTAGTGCTCTGGAAAGATGATAGACCCACATTCTTAGGACAGGGCTTAGTGAAATGACTTCAGACCTCTGTTCTCTAGAGAATAAATGCTTGATATGCTTAGATTCCTAATATTAAATGAAAATGTCATACATTTCACTTTACCTACTATTTGATAATTATTTCTAATTTTCAGGAAGTTGTCGTTCTTTTTATATCTTCACCTTCCTTCTTTTCTCTTATTATTCTTACCAGTGATTCAAATACTATATTGAAACAGAACGGAGATAGTAGATAGCCATGTCCAGTTCCTGAATTAATGATATTTATTAAAGTTTTTTCTTTTCTCTTTAAAATTTAGCATTTGGCTCTGGGTTTGTCATATATAGCTTTTATTATGTTGAAATGTGTTCTGTTCATCTCTACACTCCCTGGGGCTTTTTTATGAAGCAGTGTTGGGTTTTGTCATAAGGTCTCTTCTGCATCTATTGAGATGATCATGTGATTTTTATCTTGAAGTCAATTTATATGATTTATTACATTTATTGAGTTATATATGTTGAATCGCTGGGATAAAGTCAACTTGATTGTGATGGATGGTCTTTTTTTGTAATGTGCCCATATTAGGTTTCAGGAATTTCATTGAAGATTTTTTACATCTGTGTTTATGAGGAACATTGGCCTATTCTTTTGTTGTCTTTATCTGTGTTTGATATTTTGTTTCTATTTTTAGACTAATATAAGAAGGCTATATATCTTCTTTGTTCTATAAATTCAGTTTTACTAGAATTCTGCTGTGAATCCATCTGTGTCTGGGCTTCTTTAGTTGGAAGGCTTTCTATCATCATTTGAATTTCTGTATTTGTTATGGATCTGTTTAAATTGTTGATCTCTTCTTGATTCAACTCTGGTCATTTAAATAAATCTAGTCATTCTTCCCCCCTCTTTTTATTTCCTAACTCAATAGAGTAGTTTTTTAAAAATGGCATTTAGTTATAATACCCTGAATTTCTTTTGTGTCTGTGGAAATGTTTTTTTATCATCTTTGCTTCTGTTAATTTTGACTATTTCTTTCTTCCTTTTGGTTAATTGACTTAGGGTCCATCTCTATTGTTTATCTTCTCAAATAATTGGTTATTATTTTCTTTGTTACGATTTTACCAATTTCTGCTCTGATTTTATTATTTCTTCTTATCTACTGGACTTGGGTTTGGCTTGAGTTGCATCATCGTCACTGATTTTGCTCATTCTGAGATTCTTTTATTCGTTATTTTATTTATTTACATTTAAAACCCTTTGTGATTTCCCCTCTGCAAATCCCTCATCACATCTCCCCTCCCCTTTGCCTCTGAGTGTGCTTCCCCACCCAGCCATCTGCTCTTCCCTCACTGTCCTAGCATTTCCCTATGCTGGGGCATTGAACCTTCTCAGAACAAAGGGCCTCCCCTCCCATTGATGCCAGATAAGGCAATCCTCTGCTACATAAGCAGCTGAAGCCATGGGTCCCTCCATGTATTCTTTGGTTGGTGGTTTAGTCTCTGGGAACTTGGGGGGTGGTCTGGTTGGTTGATTTTGTTGTTCTTCCTGTGGGGTTGCAATTCCCTTCATCTTCTTCAGTCCTTCCCCTAACTCTTTCATTGGGGTTCTCACTCAGTCTGAAGACTGGTTGCGAGTATCCACATCTATGTTGGTCAGGCTATGGCAAAGCCTCTCAGAGGACAGCCATCCCAGACTCCTGTCTTAATGCAGGCACTTGGTGGCATATATTTTCCTCTTAGAATTCTTTCTAAAGTTTCCCAGAGCTATGGTTTTGTTGTGTCTTCACTTAAGCTTAGTACAATAAATTTAAAAAAGTTTAATTTCTTTTTTGACTCATTCATCATTTGCTAATACATTATTTAGTTTCCATGAGTTTGTGTATTACTAGAGATTCATTTGCTATTGATTATGTATACGTAGAGTCATCTTAATTTTTTGAATTTATTAATATTTGTTTTGTGTCCCAGTATCTGGTGTATTTTATCAAATTTTCTATGGGCTGCTGAGTATATTTTATATTCTTTAGTGTTTTGAATGAAATATTCTGTCATCTTCTGGTAAACCTGTTTGATATATGATGTTCTTTAATTGTAATTTTTCTCTATATTTGTCCAGATGTCTATCAGAGGACTGTTGGAATCAGTTGAGATAAACCCCATGGAAATACCATATACTTTAAACTGATAAATTCTTTGCACATCTATATATGTGTCGAGTAGCTATCATTATACTACTGAATTAAGTCTGTATTGTTTACCAGTTTTCTGCCCTATCCAATTTTCTTTTTTAACTAGTATTATACAACCAGTAAAGAATCAGCACTTAACAATCTAACTTGAAGAAGCTAATCACAGTTTTCTTCACAAATGTTTTACCTCTACAACAATTTAGCTAAGCTGCATTATTTAATGAACATATAAATTTTGTACAAGTAATATACATTTATCTAGAGCATAACAGAATAAATATAAATTTCATCTGTGACTTTAAACGTTAATTTCTTTTGCCACACGATGGTGGTATTGCTCCTCTTGTTAAGACACAATAATAGATTTCAGATGTCAGTATTTATATAGGTATATTTCTCCAGTGAAACTTAACAATAAAGCATTAGTTTCCTAAAGAAGAGTCCTATGCATTTTTGCTATTTTTAAAGAGCAAGAAACATTAGTGTTAGTATTTCCTGAGAAGTGCTACTTCTTCTTTAGGAAAAAGATTATTGTCCATCAGGAACATTTTTTTCTCATCTCCTGTTAAAGGGAATCATGTTTTAAGCTTTGTCTTTTAAATTACTCCACCGTTTAATTGCCTTGAATATATAGTTAGTTTCATCCAAAGTCATTGTAGATATTTATCTTAAAGGAAAAATTTAAATGACACTTATATTGATTATAATATCTACAGTAATATCCTAGAGCAAATTTAGGATAAGAGGGTGACTTGGGAATTATCTGTTGTGATATCCTGCTCTCATAGAGAAATTTCTGCTTTACCTTCTTTCCAGGCAGCTTCTTCCATCATAGTGCCCAGAGAAAAGGCTTTTATGCTTTTCTGTTTGCTTTTACGCTCAGCGCAATTCAGCATTGCTTGTAAGCTATGTAGTTCTCCTTTCCTAAATCCAGAGCAATTTCATTTGTCTGTAGGTGAATTTCATGTTGGAAATGATGGAATGCATTGTTAGATGCTTGCTGTATTCAGTCACAACACATCCCATAGATACAAATGGGTGACAGCAAGAGCAGGTACATTTGTACTTGTATATTTGTTTACCAAGCCATAAATTGTAATTTTTCTCATGTTAATGAAAGACATACTGAACTATTACAAAATTTGGGATTTCTAGTTACTTTACTTTCAGAAGTATATTTTCTTCTTCTTCTTCTTCTTCTTCTTCTTCTTCTTCTTCTTCTTCTTCTTCTTTTTTTTTTTTTTTTACTTAATGGTATGGTTATGTCAATCATCAGGAGAATAAAACAAATAAGACACAGCCTTCATCAAAAACTTTGTAATCCAGTGGGATAGTCTAAAAAGTGGACTGACCACATTAATTGAGTAAGCTGTATGAGGTGCTATTGAAGAACATAAAATATATCAAGTAGGTCTTCTCCATTTGTAAATCATATACAGTAAGCATATTTTAGTCAAAATATTTTTCTGCCTTTATAAAGTCTTTTTTCCTTAAGATACAAGATAAACTCTCCATTAAGATGAATGTGTCCTATAACAAGTATGTAAATGACTTCTTGATTAAGGACATGATAGTCTTCAGTGACATCTTTTAAACAACTGAAATAGAAGGAAGCCATATTTGCCTAAACTTTCAATCCTTTTCCTAAACTACCTCATGTTAAGTAAAAATGTGACTTAAAGTGTACACTTGGAACTCAGGCACAACTTCTGTTATACTTTAAAAACTTTTCTTTGGTCCACCAGTTAATTTAGTTATGGCACTACTGCAAAGTTCTTCCTATACCAAATATCAGAATCTAACAAAAAGAAACTTCTTTATGATGGAAATCAGGATTTCTTGTAGCATCAGTAGAGATCATATTTCCACAATATATTATTTATGATATTAAGATTATCTTCACACATTTCTTACTTGCAAGATTATATTTCCCTTTTTATAATGGGTTATTTTATACTTTTCAAAACATCAAAGAAAACTTCATTTTATAAGAATATGGTATCTGTAGTGAGCTACTAAGAATGTGTGCTTTAAAGACTAGTAATAGATTATAGTCTTGAACATCAGGTTCTATCAGTCACTAAATCTAATCAATTGGTTCTACTTCTCCACTTAATTAATACACCAAGATGGTATTTTTTGAACCAATTTGTGAAAGTGGATGCCTTAGACACTGGGAATCTAATAACAAATGCCACTTCTATCTCCAGAGAGTTTATAACAACTTAGCAATGATCATGTGATAAATGTATTTATGTATGTGACAAATATAATTGTGTTGAGCACATTGCCATAAAAGTCTTAGAGAAAGGGTGAGTTCTTTCATTCATGTGGACAGAACATCTTAAAACGAACCTACCCATACAGATTTGTCAAGCATGGATAGGAATTTTATATATGGTTAGAGTACATAAGAAATACAAAATAATATGTACTTGATAAATTTGTTAAAGTTGTGCTCTATCATTTGGAAAATTAGTTGTCAGTGAGTACATACCATGCATGTTCTTTTGAGTCTGAGTTACCTCACTCAGGATGATATTTTCTGGTCTATTCATTTGCTTTCAAAATTCATGATGTCCTTGTTCTTAATAGCTGAGTAGTATTCCACTGTATAAATGAACTACATTTTCTGTATTCATTCTTCCATTGTGGGATATCTGGGTTGTTTCCAGGTTCCAGCTATCACAAATAAGGCTGCTATGAACATAGTGGAACAAGTGTCCCTGTGGCATGGTGGGGCATCTTTTAGGTATATGTCAAAGAGTGGTATAGCTGGGTCTTCATGTAAGTCTATTTCCAATTTTCTGAGGAACCTCCAGATTAATTTCCAGAGTGGTTGTATCAGTTTGCAATCTCACCAGCAATGGAGGAGTGTTCTCCTTTCTTCACATCCTTGACAACATGTGCTGTCACCTGAGTTTTTGATCTTAGCCATTCTGATCAGTGTAAGGTGAAATATCAGGGTCATTTTGATTTGCATTTCTCTGATCACTAAGGTCTTTGAACATTCGTTTAAGTACTTCTCAGCCATTTGAGATTCCTCTATTGTGAAATCTCTGTTTAGTTCTAGACCCCATTTTTTGAAAGGCACCCACATTCTTAAAAGAAAACTTACTAAATCTCAAAACACACATTGACCCCCCCCAATAATAGTAGGAGACTTCAATACCCCACTATCACTAATGGATATGTCATTGAAACAGAAACTAAACAGAGACACAGTGAAACTACTAGAGGTTATGAACCAAATGGATTAAACAGATATCTGCAGAACGTTTCACTTTATAACAAAAGCATGTACCTTTTCCTCAGCACCCCAAGGATCCATCTCCAAAATTGACCATATAATGGGTTACAAAACAAGCCTCAATCAATAGAAGAAGATTGAAATAATCCCATGCATCCTATCAGACCACCACAGTCTAATGCTTTTTTTCAATAACAGCAAAAACAACAGAAAACCCACATACCCTCAGGAACTGAAGAACTCTCTACTCAATGATAACTTGGTCAGGGAAGAAATAAAGAAATTAAAGACCTCCTGGAATTCAATGAAAATGATGACACAGCATACCCAATCTTAACAACTCAAAATAAATAAGTTTCTACTGAATGAGAACTGGGTCAAGACAGAAATGAAGAAAGAAGACTTTCAAGAATTCAATGAAATGAGTATACAGCATACTCAAATATATAGGACACAATGAAAGTAATACTAAGAGGAAAGTTCATTATACAAAGTACCTACCCCGAAACAATAGAGAGATCTCATAATAACATTTTAACAGCACATCTAATAGCTCTAGAAGAAAAAAGAAGCAAGCATACCCAGAAGAAGTAGACAGCAGAAAATAAACTGGTGCTGAAATAATAAAACAAAAAGAAACATAACAATACAAACAACCAATGAAACAGAGAGCTGCTTCTTTGAGAAAATCAAGATAGACAAACCTTTATTGAAATTAGCTTAAAGACAGAGTGAGTATATCCAAGTTAACAAAATCAGAAACAAAATGTGGCATAACAACTGAGACCAAGGAAATGAAAAGGGTTCAAGACCTCAAGACCATGCCATGCTTTAAAAACCTGTAATCTGGGGGCTGGAGAGATGGCTCAGCAGTTAAGAACACTGGCTGCTGTTTCAGAAATTCTGAGTTCAATTTCTAGCAATCATATTGTGGCTCACAATCATCTGTTATGAAGTCTGATTTCCTCTTCTGTGTGCATAAAAACAGAGCACTCATGTACATAAAATAAATAAATCTTTAAAAACCTATAACCCAAGGAATTGATAGATATCATTTACCAAAGTTAAGTCAAGATCATATAAACAATTTAAGTAGGCCTCTAACTCCTAAGGACATAGAAGCAGTAATTAAAAGGCTTCCAGCCCCCACCCCACTCCCCTAAAGCCAGAGCCAGTTGGTTTTAGCACAGAACTCTACCAGTCTTTTGAAGAAGAGCTAATATCAATACCCCTCAAATGATTCCACAAAATAGAATCAGAAAATATGTTGTCAAATTCATTTTATGAGGCAACAATCACCCTAGTACTCAAACCACAAAATATTCAACAATGAAAGATGTTGGTATCAGGCTTGAACACAGTGACATCACATCTAGGTGACCCCCTCATCATTCCCAAGGCAACTGCCATACACTCCCAGAATCCATCTGGCTACCTCACCTTTACCTGTGAGAGGCTACATCACCGCCCATATAAAACAGGCACAACTCCCTGATCTCCCTCTCTTCCTCTGCCATCTTCTTCTATTTCACTTCCCCCACCTTTGCTCGATCTCCTGAATAACGTCCTCCCACCTCAGAACTGTTTGGTCTGGTGTTGTCTGTTCTAAGCTGCTCAAGGACCTCTAACATTGGTGCGTTGGGCTGAGACCGAATACTTCTGGAACCGTGACCAGCTGTGCAGCTGCTGTGACTATGCAGGACCGAAGTCACATGGCTTGCCACTACTGTTGCCAACACTGCCGCAGCCGCTGCCGCCACTACACCAGGTAGACTCCATCCACTGCTACCTGCCATCACCGACCAAGTAAATTTCCACTGCTGCTGCTGCAGACCAACTCCATCTGCCACTGTGAGGCTCACAAAATTTCCACCACGTGAGCTGTGCCACTGCGGCCCCCATGTGGTGCCCTGCCTGGTGGTGTCTGGGCAGCCAGACAGACCTACACAGACCTCACAGTTCCACCTTTCCTGATACAAGACTGCATAAGCCCACAAACACACACCGGCATATTGATTAAGGAGCTTCCAATTGGCGGGAGAGACCCTGAATGCCCAGATAGGGCCTGGCCAGCCTTCTCTGGGCTGACAGGTTGGCGTTTCACTGCCCCAGTCTATATGACTGGCCTCTAGCTGACCTATGACTTAGGACTTTGGCTGCTTTGGGTGACTCCCCTCCTTGAAAGCAGTTCATAGTCCCCCCAAGCTCTTGCAGCAACCGGAAATCCTGGTACCAGGTTGAACTGCTTTCTGGGGATCTTCAGGAGTTCACCACAGCTGAGGCCCCTAGATATTCTTGTGAAAACCTGATATCTAGGCTGTTTGCCTGGTTCATTACTGACTTTTCTTTCAGGACACCAATATGAATAGCTTGGTAACAGGCCCCTGTCACCCAATGGGCTCTACATTGTCTTCGACTGTACTCCCCCAGACACCCCACTAGATTGTCTCCTGAAAAACCACAAATCTCTAAAATTAACACCTGATTTGAGGCCTTCCAAACTGATATACCTCTGCAATAAGGTCTGGATTCAGTACCCTCTAGATAATGGTTTAAAATGCCCACCTAATGGCATGCTAGACCCAATCATTTTAAAGGGTCTTCACACATACTGCCAGGAGTCTGGTAAATGGAAAGAGGTTCCCTATATCCAAGCATTTATCTACCTTCTCTCTAATTCCTCCATGTGCTTTGCCTGTTCCCCACCCCAGGTTTTCTTAGCTATGAAACCTACTCTACCCCCATTAGATGACACTACACCCTTACATCCAGCTGATGAACCTCCTTCCTTCCATTGCAGACCTGTTTCCATGCTGCTGAAAACCCAAGCTGCTGCTTCAGTTTCTTCTTCTCACCAGGATACCTCAGAATCTACTAGCCTGACCTCTACAGACCCCTCCCCTCCTTCTGTGCCAGCTGCAGTCCATTCTAATCACATTGTGTTGGCACCAACCTTTATCCCTCCTGTCACAAGTTCTAAGACCACAACCAAACCTCAAATTCCTTCTCCTCCAGGGACACCTAAACCAGCATCTATCCTTCCTCTAAGGGAAGTGACTGGGGTTGATGGTCTGGTCAGAGTACATGTTCTTTTCTCACTGAGCAAACTTTCTCAAATAGAGAGCAGACTGGGTTCCTATACCTCTAATTCCTCTGCCTTTATTAAAGCGTTCCAGACTCTTGAAGACCTCTGAGGAGATATCCATATCAGGCTCTTATCAGCATGCACTTCCTGACTTCCACATCAGCCTCTACCTTTGGTGATTGCACATAGGATAGATACTCAGGTGGAGTGGTCTTGAAACAGCCCCTCCTTCAGTTTCTGTCCCTCACTTTGTCTCCATATTTGCTCCCTTGGTATTTTGTTGCTCCTTCTAAGAAGGACCAAATCACCCCCACTTGGTCTTCCTTCTTTATGGGCTTCATGTGGCCTGTGAGTTGCATCTTGGGCATTTCAAGGTTCTGGGTTAATATCTAATAATCAGTGAGTGAATACCATGTGTGTTCTTTTGTGATTGGCTTACCTCACTCAGGATGATAATTTCTAGTTCCATCCATTTACCTAGGAACCTCTCGAATTCATTGTTTTTAATAGCTGAGTAATACTCCATTGTGTAAATATACCACATTTTTTGAATCCATTCCTCAGTTGAAGGACATCTGGGTTCTTTCCAGCTCCTGGCTATTATAAACAAGGCTGCTATAGGCAGATGCTCACAACTAGCCATTGAACTGATCATGGGGTTCTCAATAGAGGAGTTAGAGTGAAGACTGAAGGAGAGCTGAAAGGATTTGTGGCACCATGAGGAGAGCAACAATACCAACCAACCACAGCTCCCAGGGTCTAAACCATCAGCCTGGGAGCACTTAGAGAGGGATGCAGCGCTTCAGTTGAATATGTAAGAGTGGAGGGCCCTGCTGGGCATAGGTGGAAGAAGAGAACCTTGACCTCATGAAGGCTGTATGCCCCAGGGGGTGGGAATTTTGAGGGTGGGGAGGTGGGAGTGGGGGGGTAGATAGAGGTTACATCCACAGAGAAGAAGGAGGAGGGGTGAGGGGATTGGGGGTTCCTGGGTGGGTGGGGGATGGGGTAAGAGGACAACACAGGAAATGTAAATAAAACATCCCCCCCCAAAAAAAGCGTTCCAGTACATCACTCAATCTTATAGCTTGACTTTCCATGATGTTCATATGATTCTCACTAACAATTTACTTCCTGATGAACGCAGGCGAGTTTGGGAAGAGGCAAAAATGCATGCAAATCAGATTCATCAAACAGATGGAACATATCCAATCAGATCTGAGGTAGTTCCTGGCCAGGATCCTCGATGGAATTATAATTCTGCAGGTGGTATCTTAGCCAGAGATAGATTTATAACATGTCTTTTGGCAGGCCTAAGAAAGGTAGCCAGTAAACTTTGAGAAACTCCAAGAGGTTGTCCAGGACAAACAGGAAAACTGGTCTCAGTTTTTAGAATGCCTTACAAAGGCTTTATTGCAGTATACTAATTTGGACCCTGAAAACCCAGAAGGTAAGCAACTCCTGATGACCTACTTTTTTTCCCAGAGCTACCCTGACATAAAAGCTAAATTTAGGCTACTGGAAAGGGGGCCCCTAATTCCACAGGCAGAAGTCTTGGCTCTGGCCTTCAAGGTGTACCATGAGAGAGATGAGAAAGCCCCAAAACAGAAATACCACATGCTGGCAAAGGCTATCCGACCAGCCTCAGCCACTACCCCAGACTCCTGGTCTTTGAAGGCTCAGGGACCACCTGGCCCCTGCTATAAATGTGGTTAACATAGTCATTGGGTGAAGGCTTGCCCCAACTCCAGCAAGCCAAGGGGACCATGTCCTAGGTGCCATCAGAAGGGACATTGGGCTGCTGATTGCCTTCATGTCACTCAGAACAGAGGGACACTGCTCCCAAAAAAACCTTCAGCTAACCTAGGATTGGCTATGGAGGACTGACAGGACCAGAGATCTCTTGACCCGACCACACCTATCACTAGCAGGGAGCCCTAGGTAGATATTATGGTATGTGGAAGACACATTTCCTTCCTCTTGGACACTGGGGCTACTTAGTCAGTCCTGATGGAGTTTTGGGCACCCACCTCACCTTCCCATTTTCCTATTGTCGGGGTAGGAGGACAACCTTACCTTCCTCATCAGATCCCCCCACCCCCACTTAGTTGCATTTTTATCTCTCACCCATTCCTTTTTGGTGGTGCCTACATGTCCTGTCCCCTTATTGGGAAGAGATATTTTAGCTAAGTTGGGAGCCTCTATTTTCTTTGCTTCCCCAATTTGCCTAAACCCAAGCTTGCCAGAAGTTCCTCTGCTCCTTCTTCTAACCAGTCAACCTACTAACACTAACATGTTATTTCCCTTACCAGCTTCTCAGGTGGACCCACGAGTTTGGGACGTCTAGAATCCCTCTGTTGCTAAACATCATTCTCCTGTTGTCATCCAGTTACTGGACTATACCAGGTACATTACCCAAGCTCAATACCCTCTCTCACTCTCCAGAGCCTCAGGGTACTTAAGCCTATCATTTCTGACCTCTTAAGGAAAAAAGTTCTTCACCCTACCTCTTCCCCCTTTAACACTCCTATACTAGCAGTTGAGAAACCTAATGGTACCTATGGACTGGTTCAAGACCTCAGATGCATTAACTCTGCAGTGGTTCCCCTCCATCCTGTTGTGGCTAATCCTTATACACTTCTTTCTACTATCCCCTCAGGGACTTCTCATTTTTCAGTCCTAGATCTCAAGGATGCCTTTTTCTCTATCCCTCTAGACATTCAGTCATAGGACATATTTGCCTTCACCTGGACAGATCCTGACACCCACTTTTCTACCCAACTTACCTGAACTGTTCTACCTTAGGAATTCTGGGACACCCCACACCTATTTGGCCAGGCACTGGCTTCTGACTTGCTCTCTTTACCTCTCCCTAGATCTAAGATTGTACTTTACATAGATGATGTCCTTCTCTGTAGTCCCTTTCTAGAGATTAGCCAAGCTGACACAGCTGCTCTTCTAAATTTCCTTTCCAGTTGGGGCTACAGGGTCTCACCTTCTAAAGTCCAACTGTCTACTCCTCAGGTCACATATTTGGGACTAACAATTACCCCAACACATAAGGCTATTACCTTAGATAGAAAGAATCTGATTCAGTCTCTAACTGTTCCTTCTACAAAGGAAGAAATTTTATCATTCCTAGGAATGGCTAGCTTTTAGCATTTCTGGGTTCCTTCCTTTCTCATCCCTTATATGAAGCAGCATTAGGCCCCACCCATGAACCTCTTCTCAAACCTGTTACTAAGCCCTTTCAAAGGCTCCAACAGGCCCTCCTTAAGGCCCCAGCCTTACATCTCCCTGCCCTGACTTGTCCTTTTTCCCTTCTGTGTAACTGAAAAGAAGGGATTTGCCTTTGGAGTCTTAGGTCACCAACTGGGACCATCGTTTGCATTCATAGTATATTTGTCAAAAAGACTAGATCTAATCATCCAGGGATGGGCACCTTGTATTCATGCTTTATTAGCTGCTGAACTCCTTATTCGAGAGTCAAAGAAACTAACTTCGGGGTCGCCTATAACTGTCCTCTCTTCTCACAACCTGTCACAGATCTTAACTCACAAAGGCTTACAGACTCTACCTCCCTCTAGGGTTCTTTCTTTTCAGGTAGCTCTAATAGTAGACTCCACCCTCACCTTTTAATCATGCCCACCTCTTAATATTTCCAATCTTCTTCCTCGACCTAATACTGACTACTCCCCATCTCACTCCTGCACTGAAACTTTAGAGGAACTATTACCTCATCTTTCACACATACAGGAGGGCACATTGCCTCAATCCATCTTTACCTGGCATATAGATGAAAGCTTCTTTCTACATGAAGGGGCCAGGAAAGCTGGTTATGCCACAGTATCAGACACCAAGGTGGTGGAGGCACAGGCCCTTCCTGTCCATAACACCCAACCAACAGGCTGAACTAATAGCCCTTACCCATGCCTTCCAGCTGGCACAGGGACGACCCCTCAACATCTACACAGATTCCAAATATGTTTTCCATATCCTCCTGTCCCATGCTGCTATCTGGAAGGAGCATGGGTTACTTACCACAAAAGAAGGATCAGTAACTAATGCAAACCAAATTATGGCCATGCTAAATGCCTCCCATCTTCCCACAGCTATTGGGATTGTCCACTGCAGATCCCACTGGATGGATGACTCTATTGTCTCTAAGGGAAACAAGCGAGCTGATGAGGCGGCTAGAGCTGCGGCCCTTAGATGCCTAGACTTATCTCACCCTCCCCAGAACATTCTTACACTGAATCCGTATCTGCACCTACACCCCCTGACACTTGTCAAACTCTGTCCTATCTTCACCAACTCTTTCATTCTAAAAGCCAAGCATTGTCTTATTTTGTTAAGACCCACCTACAGCCTACTCCTGAGGACTTAAGTTTCTTAAAATCTATCCCTGCTTCTTGAAAAATCTGTCAAATGTCAGATCCCAACTCAAGGTATCATAGCACCCCTTTTCCTACCCATTAGGCTAGAAGTTTTCTTCCTGGAACTGAGTGGCAACTTGACTTTACCCACATGCCTGCTGTCAAGCATACCAAGTACCTCCTGGTCTTGGTTGACACCTTCTCAGGCTTGGTAGAGGCTTTTTCCACAACTAACAAAAGGGCTCAGTCAGTCTCTGATCTCTTCCTCCAAGAGATCATCCCCTGATTTGGTGTCCCAGCCTCCCTTCAGTCAGACAATGGTCCTGAATTTACTTCCCAAGTTTCTCCAATTCTATCTAAGGCCCTAGACATTCCCTGGCACTTTCATATTCCCTACTACCCTCAATCTTCAGGTAAGGTAGAAAGAACTAACTGCTCTTTAAAAACCATTCTTGTCAAGCTGTCACAGGAACTTCACCTTGACTAGGTAAAACTCCTACCTTTGGCTCTTTTCAGGCAATGAGCTCTCCCCAAGCAGCCCCTCCTCATCTCACCCTTTGAACTCATGTATGGACGCCCAGTTCTAACTCCTGGTCTTTCACCTAAATGCTCTCCCCTCCCATACCATCTACTAACCCCATTACTTTGCCACCTCTGTTCTCTCTTGTGGAACTTTGCTGACCATCATCTACCTCAACCACACACTGTCTCCAGTCTACTGCCTGTCAAAATGGGAGACCAAGTCCTTATCTCCCCTCCATATCATCAGCCCTCACTCCTCTCTCCCAAATGGCAGGGCCCTTTTAAGGTAATTCTTGTGACCCTACAGCTGCTAAACTTGAGGGACTCCCTCATTAGGTCCACTTGTCTCACGTCAAGCCTTTCATCCCTCCACCTAAAATCAACTCTTCTTCATACACATTGACCTAAACAGGACCATGCTCTTTTAAGCTCCAGAGGACATCGAAATCACCCACCTTGTCTTCAATCCCAGAAAATGAGACTCCACTCCAGCAGCCAAGCTCGGCCTCACTGGACTAGACATGGGTTTCTTGTCCTCCCCCTGCTGCTTGTTTCTATTCAGGTCTGCCCTTACATCTCAAGGTTTGAGGTTCAAGAGACCCCCACAGATAACAAACAGTCTTTCCAAACAGGGTCAGGAAACTGCTCCATAGCTGGATGCCAAGAATCAATCCAAATTGCTATCGTCCCTATATCTGTTATTCCATCTAAATATTATGTTCTCTATACTTGCTTTCTCTTTGACCAGATAGAAATCTATTGTAGAAACTGGCTAATGATTATGGTGGCTGCCCATATTGGTCTTGTCAGATATATATGCCAGGATCATGTACCAACTATTTCTTCTACCAACACTGCAAGACACTTGTTTCTACATACAAGACCCATGGGATTCCAGCTGTGGTGCTTCAGAACTGATGGAGGCCAGATGTCCTGCCAGCTGAAGAAGATGGTCTTTGCCAGTTCCTCCAAGAAGAATGCCGATTTAGGGAACTTCCTGTTGCATGATTACCAGCAGCTGTTCACAGAAGAACCTGATACACACATCTACGGAGTGGACCCTGATGGTGAAAGCCAGCTACTCCCCACAACAGACTATGCACCTACAAGGCAGGAAGTAGTTTAAGAGACATGGTACCCCAACTCCCCTTTCACCATTGGCTTCCCCTCCCCTTTTTTCTCATCTTTTTATAATAAGAAAAAGGGAGATATGTTGGTATCAGGCTCAAACCCAGTGATATCACATCTAGGCGACCCCCACATCATTGCCAAGGCAACTGCCTTACACTCCCAGAATCCATCTGGCTACCTCAGCTTTACCTGTGAGAGGCTACATCACCGCCCATATAAAACAAGCACAACTCCCTAACCTCTCTCTCTTCCTCCAACATCTTCTTCTATTTCACTTCCCCCACCTTTGCTCTATCTCCTGAATACCACCACCACTCTCCCCAACCCCCAGAACTGTTTGGTCTGATGTTGTCTGTTCTAAGCTGCTCAGGGACATCTAACAAAAGAGATTGTTGATTTTCCCTGACCTAAGCAGATATCATCTGCTGGACCTTAGGTCTGAGAAACTAAAAGAATGGGACAGACTACAGTCTAATGTTGTAGATGATCTTATGTAACTGCTGGCTTTTACATCCTTGTACCCTAGTTCCTGAATAATGGCTTGGGGGCTTATTTATTTATTAATTAGTGCCTAGGCTATAAATTTTGTTCTTGTTTCCACTAGTTTGTAATTTATTATCCATGTTATTTTAATGTGAGTTCAGCTATGTGGTTGATTTCTTTTCCTCCGTTTCATATATCTGATACCACAGAGTCTGGAGAGTAAATCTCCCACCTCTGACTATCTCCTAGAGTTTCAATCTCTTTATTGGAACTTCCACCTTCTATTTTCTGTCTTTGTTAATATGCCATCAGCTCTTTATTGTCAGGTGATGCTTCCACAAGGTACACAAGATATTATTCCTACAATCTTACTTCAATTTCAGTGTACTTTTATGCATTATTCTAGCAAAGAAAGAAATGATCTAAGAAAAACTTTTTTGAGTTTGGAAAAAAAATGATCAGAAAATCAGGGTCAGCAAAATATATAAGTAAACATCAATAATCATATACTAAATATTAACAGAATAGCTATTTCCCAGAACTTTCTTAGGAAAAAAACAATTTAAACACAATTGTCTGGCATGTAGTATAGATATATCTGGGAAGGCATGAAACCAAGGCAGAAGATCATATCCAGATTCAGATTCCAATGACAGATTAATTCTATAGCTATGTTCTGACATCTAACAAGAATACATATGTCTTATAAATTGAATGTAAGTGTTTATAGCAGGTAGTACAACGTCACATCCAAGAACAATCTAGGGAACAATGCATGTGAAGAAAAAAAGGTCTCTGCCTGACTTCCCTGGAATGTTTCTCACAATTTCCCAAGGCATTGTTCATCATGAGCCATTTTTTTGACCATGTTTCAACCCAGCCCAATTTTCCATATGAACACTGAATCCAAAATACTCTCAAACTGTGAGTTAGCACAGCCTTTTATGAAGCTTTTATGATATAAAGAAATTATAAAAATTTTTAATAATAAGGTCAGCAAAGTCTCTCAAAAAATAAAATCTTCAGAAAACTATTAAGTTAGAAATTGTATACTTGAAAAGTATTAATTTTAGCTTCCCATCCCTAAAAAGAAAAAAATATGTGTAAGTTAAATAAAATCCTGATTGATGGTTTCAACAGACATAAGATGACAAAATCAGGCAACACATAAAAATAAACAAATTAATAAAAGAACATTAAAATCCATAGAAGCAAGGGGAGGGGGAAGGGTGGGGCTTAGGGGGGCAACCAGGAAAGAAGATAACATCTAAAATATAAATAAAGAAGATATCCAATCAAAAATAAATGAATAAATAAATAAATACTCTCAAACTGAATCCAAGAACATATTAAAGAAAGATCATCCACTATAATCATGTAGACTTTATCCCAGTGATGCAGGAATAGTGCAATAAGCAAAAATACATCTACTTTATAAACAAATTGAAAGAAAAAAACTCTTCATGATCATCTCATTAGATGCTGATAAATCCTTAGACAAAATCAATCACTTTATCATGTAAATGTCTTGAAGAGATTTGGGAGATAAGTGACATATCAAAACATAATAAGGCAATTTATGGCAAGCTGATAGCTAAATGCAAGTAAAGTGGAGAGAAATGTAAAACAATTCCATTAAAATCAGGAGTGTGACAAGGCTGTCTACTCTCTTCATGTCTATTTAGTATTGTACTTGAGTTCAAATAAGACAACAATGGATATCAAGGGATGTTGCTGTAAATCTCCAGCCCAAATAAGACCTGTCAAAAAAAAACACAACTCAATAATTATGAATATATGTTGCACACCTAGATTGGGCAGATTCACCACTACACTACTTTATTCCCCAGCTATGACACTTTTAACTTGCGGGTTTTCCAAGTCATGCATTTGTCCTTTCACTTCCTGCTGCTCTGTCTTCTTCGTTGCTGTCCTCCTTCATTGTCTTCCTCCTCTATCTTCTCTCCCCTCTCTCTTTTCCCACAACTTTTTATTTTTCTACTTCCCCTTCTACTGCCCAACCACTGGCTCTAGCCTTTATTTTACAAAATAAGCTGGGCAGAAGGTTCACTAGAATTCACCTGTGTACTGATTCACTCCTCCTCTGCAGCCCTTCACAGGAAAGGGGAATTAGCATCAAAATACAAGGCCTGGGCTATCCACAACAAAGGGGATACAAATTGAAAAAGAAGCAGACAAAGTATCAGTATTTGCAGATAATATGATAGTACACATAAATTACCCCAAACATTCTAGCAGAGAACTTGTCCAGTTGATAAACACCTTCAACAAAGTTGAAGAATACAGGACCAACTAAAAATATAAGTCGCGAGCAGGGTTTCTTATCTATTACGAGCAAGGGGTTTGAATCCCCCGAGGGGAGAGGAGCGACAGGTCCTGCTCCACTCAGGGATAGCATACTGGATTTGACTGTGAGATCATCAGCTCCTCGAGAGGGAAGAGAGTAGCCAAGAGACAGAGAGTTTGTGGAATTCAGTTACTTCTTTAATGATAATGCACAGCAAGCAAACACAAACGCAAATGCTAAGGTTATTGCTACAACAAGATATTGTCACATTTCCTATAGGTTGCCTCTAACAATATGCCTAATTAATACACATAATAAGTTGCTAATAAGTTGCTAATTACCAAAGAAATAAGCATACCAATAGACAAGTCATTCATTCATGGATTATACGACCTGAGTCCTTATGTTGGTTTTGGGTTACAGGTCCGGAGTCCGGTAAGGCAGGGTCAGGCTGTGGCTTCCAGATAATTTGACCTCCTGCTTGACCACGAAGTTGAAGGTGTTGGTCTCTCGGTTAACTCTTTGATGACCGGGTGCTGAGGAGGCTTTGTCCGGAGGATCACGTTAGCCAGTCATGGCTACAAGTGTGATGAAGTGCTCCGGACAGGCTCCTCTTTTATGCTGAATTTGGAGTTACTGAAGACGTACATGGCAGATAACCACTCGTGTCTGGTTATCTCAGCACAGCTTCATTTCCAGACTTGCCTTTACAAGTACCAGACATGTCCAGACATGTCTTACAAGTTTCCTATTACAAAATGGAGTTGGTCCTGTTTAAGGGCCTGCTCCTTACAATATACCAGTTGTTAGAATTCGAGTGCAGTTTGGACAGACAACACCAAAGCCTATCCGATCCAGTTCCAAGGGAAGGGGTTTATTTGGGGAAGGGAGTGGGAGAGAGGAACGGGAAGATGGCGAGTGAAGAGAAGAGGAAGAGGGAGAGAAGTAGAGAGGAGTAGAGGCCGGCCATGACCATGTGGAGAGAAGGGGAAGAGAAGGGGAGAGGGGAGAGGACAACCTGCAGGTGCTCAGGGTTGAGGAGCAAGAGAGAGAGGAGGGGCCAAGCAGCCCCTTTTATAGTGGGCAGGGTTACCTGCCTGTTGCCAGGTAACTGTGGGGCGGAGCATACCTGGATGTTGCCAGATGACTGTGGAGGTGGAGTTTAACAGATTGCTAACACCAGTAGTCCTTGTTAGTATTCTGTCTAAACTCCACCTCAACAGTCACCTGGCAACAGCCAGGTATGCTCCTCCCCACAGTTACCTGGCA
>NW_021604730.1:421243-427622 GCF_004785775.1 Grammomys surdaster
CTCCTGAATAAACTCCCCCTCGTGGAACTGTCTGTCCAAGCTGCACGCCATAAATCCTTTCAGTCCTCCTGTATACAAAAAACAAATGGGCTGAGAAAAAAGTCAGGGAGACAACACCCTTCAATAGCCAAAACTAATATAAAATATTTTGGAGTAGACCTAACCAACAAGTGAAAGACTTGCATGTTAAAAATGGCAATTCTTTGAAAAAAATTGAGGAAGATATCAGAAGGTGGAAAGATCTCTCATGCTCAAGTATCAACATAGTAAAATGGCTATCTTACCCAAACCAATGAAAAGATTTAACCTTAAGAATTTTAACACAATTCCTTACGGATCATGAAAGGACAGTACTCAACTACATATGGGAAAACAAGAAATCCTGGATAGCTAAATCAATTCTGTTCAAGAAAAGAGCTAGAAATATCTTTATCCTGGACTTCAAGCTATACTACATAGCTATAATAATAAAAAACTCATGTTGTTGGCATAAAAACAGACATGCTGATTAATGAAACAAAACTGAAGATATAGCCATAAATCTATATACCCATGGATACCTGATATTTGATTAGAAAGCCAGAAATGTAATCCTAAAAAGGTATTTTTACCTTTTGCATATTAATCATATTTTGAGAATGCTACCACCTTTTGGTTATAAATTTACATGTTTTTCAGTGATACTTTGTTTAAAATGTCAGTTTTATAAAAATGTTTGGGAATTTTGTTCACACAGTTTTCTATACTTGAAATATTTTACTATGTAGACAACAAACTGTCAGAATCATATTTTGTAACCTTGAAAGATTTGGATCCAGTAAATTCTCTGTCAAGATACTTGATATAAACTTGACCTTGTCAAGAACCCTCAAGAAGAAGAAGGAGGAGGAGGAGGAGGAGGAGGAGGAGGAGGAGGAGAAGGAGAAGAAGAAGAAGAAGAAGAAGAAGAAGAAGAAGAAGAAGAAGAAATAAGAAGGAGAAGAAGAAAGAGAAGGAGAAGGAGGAGAAGAAGAAAAGAGTATCCTCAACTAATGGTGTTGGCTTAACTGGATGTTTGCATGTAGAAGAATGCAGATAGATCCAAATCTATTACCCTATAAATAGGACAAAATGGCAGCCTACAGAATGGAAAAATATTTTCTTAAACTCTACATGTTGGAGGGCTAATATCCAAAATTTATAAGGAACTCAGAAAACTAGAGATCAACAAAACAAAAAATCCAATTAAAAATGGGGTATAAGTATGAACACAAACTTTTAAACAAAGGAATTTCTAATGGCTGAGAAACACAAAGAAATGTTCAACAATCTGATTCATCAAGGAAATGTAAATCAAAACTACTTTGAGGTTGCATCTTAAGTCTGTCAGAATGGCTAAGATAAAAACCACAAGTAACAGATCATGCTAGGAAGGATGAAGAGCAAGGGAAACACTCCTCCATTTCTGGTGGTGTGCATACTGGTACAGCCATTATAGAAATCAATATGGTAGTTCCTCAGAAAATTGGGAATTGATCTACCCCAAGACCCTGCTATGTCACGCTTGGACATATAGCCAAAAGACTCTCTATCCTACCATATGACACCTGCTCAACTATGTTAATATTGGCTTTATTCATACTAATCAGAAACTGGAAATAGTCTAGATGTCTCTCAACCAATGATTGTAAAAAGAAAATGAACCACAATGGAGTATTACTCAGCTGTTAAAAATGACATCATGAAATTTGCAGGCAAATAGATGGAACTAGAATAATATAATCCCAAGTGAAGTATACCAGTCTCAGAAAGATAAATGTAATATATACTCACTTATGCATGGATGCTAGCTGTTAAATAATTGATTATAATGTTACAACCCACAGATCCAGAGTAGTTAAGTAAGAAGGAAGGCTCAAGGGAGGACCTATAGATCTCCCTGGGAAGGCAGAAATAGAATCAATTTTTGAGGAAGACTGGGGGAATGTAGGGATAGGAACATGAGAAATCAGGTCAGAGTGGTGATTGAATACAAGGAGAAAGTCTGGGGAGAGATGACTGGAATTTGAAAGTCATTGGTTGGGGATGGGGAAATCTATTGCATTGGAAACTTCCTGGAATCTATGATGGTGACCGTAGCTAAGATTCCTAATAATGGGGAACATGGATCCTAAACTGGTCATCTTCTACAACTAGGAAAGGCTTCCAGTGCTGTGACTGGGAAACCAATCCAGTCACAAAACTTTCTACTTACAATCTGTCCTTCATGTAAGATGTTCTGGGACAATGGTGGTGCAGAACTGATAAGACTAACCCACCAATGACTGGTCTGATATGAGGGCCATGACAGGAAAGGGAGCCCATGCCTGATACAGCCTGGATAATCAGGAACTGGAGGATGGATATCCCAGAGACTTAGGGTAGAACCAAAATTGACTGACAAAAAATCAATGAGACTATTCTTAATGATGTTCTGCTATATTCATGATTGACGCCTGTCCTGTTTTCAACAGAGAGACTGCCTCCAGCAATTGATGGGAGTGGATGCAAAGACTGCAGCCAAACTTAGGTGGAGTAAAGCACAAGTTGGATTTCTCTATCAGGTCCTTCCTCTCAGAAGGTTAAGGAATTCAATGGAAGAGTGGATGAATTGTGGGAGAGGGGTTAAAGACACCAGGAGAGCACAACCCACAGAATCAACTAACTGGGACTAATGGGAGCTCACAGTGACTGAAGCATCAACTGCAGAACCTGCATAGCTCTGTGTTAGGTCTTCTGCATATATATTTTGGTTGTTGGGTTGGTGTTTGGGAGGACTCCTGACAGTGGGAGTGGAAGTATCTGACTCTTTCGCCTGTTTTTGGAACCCTTTTCCTCTTATTGGATTGCCTCATCCAACCTTGGTGTGAGGGTTTGTGCCTGGTCTTATTGCCTTTTGTTGTGTCATATTCAGTTTATATTCCTGGTAGTCCTGCTCTTTTCTGGGGGAGACAAGAGAGGAGAGTGGATATGGAGGTGAATGAAGGTGGGGAAAGGAACTGAGACGGTTGGAGGGAGGGGAAGCTGTGGTCAAGATGTGTTGTATGACAGAAGAATAATTAAAAATTAAAAAAAATTTTCTACAGTGTCTGTTACTTCTCATCTATGTTTTCAACTATTCAAAATATTGATTCAATTTGTAAACTATAATAAAATATCCCATGTAATGTGCATTGCTTTGTAATTAAAAACTCAAGGTGTCTTTCTTCCAAAATTTAATTACGTTTTAAAAAACAAAACTGGAGTTGTATTGTGGAGAGCCCTATAATAAAATAGGGGAAAGACTTTTTTTCTATAGTGGGTTTATTTCCCAGCACAGAGCATTTCCTACATTTCCAAGAGCCTAATGTAATTCCTGGCATTAAGTTAGGTAGTATCTGTTTAAATCCATCACAGTTAATCCGGGATTGGGAACATTACAGCAGCTAATATAAAAATATCTGAATTGTTATGCATCTGTCAGTGTTCTTGTGACATATACTGGACATGGTTTGTCCCCTTTGAGATTGCAGAGTACGCATAGTAAGAACTCCAAACATAATGCTGGAGTTGTCTACTACCAATACAATTATCGCATCTCAAGTAATAAGAGGAATGAACACCAATCACAGCTTGAACACTCATTCTAAACACTCTAAACACTTCTGTAAAATAATTAGCTATATTCTCTGTCTTACACATATGCAGCAGAAGGGATGTTATATGGTATTTATTAATATTCTATAAACAAGTTGCTAAGTACTTTTGAAGTATGTGATGCATTCTATGGAGTATGTCTGTGAGCACTGAGAATGTGTCACCCATGAACAATAAAAATGACAAACTGAAAGCCAGTGACAATGACCATTATAAATTAAGTGGCTTAAAACAGCCATTTGCCTCAGACTTTGAGACAGTGAGATAGATGGTGCAATTTCATTATCAGATCGTGCACATTCCTGAAAATTCCTTTATAAAGTGTACTTTCGTAACTCATGCTTTAACTAGCTTCTAGTTTTAGAAAATTAGAAGCAGAAGAAAAAGATTGGCAAAAGGAAGAAGAATGATAACAAAACAAAGTACAGGTGCAGGCCCTGCCCAGAAAATGTGGAGATAGAAGAAAACATTGATTTTCAGCTGGTCTGTGGGGACCCTGCAGTGCAGGCTAACAGAGTACTAGTTCTAATTTTGGGACTGGAATTCTTGATGTTAAATTTTGCAAATTCATAACTTTTGAAAAGAAGATATTCATTTATGGTATGTTGGATGTATTATAGTTAATGAAGCAATTTATATAATTACAATTGGTTTCATATTCATGGTTTCTAGTAAGTTAATGATTAGAAAAATCATTGCTCTCTTTTGACAGAGTCCTGGGTCAGAGTTACTATTTGGTAAAAATTGAAGTAACCATTCTTTCTGTACTGTCTTTATTTTTAGATTGATTGCCAGGAAAAAAAAACTCAGAAAATTGAAAAGGACAAAAACAAACAGAAGAAAACAAACAAACAAACAAATGAAAATACACAAAAAGCCAAAGTAGATTAGGTAGCCTATTTGATATACATTTTTGGTTGCTTGTCTTCTATTGTCTTTCAGTTACTTTGTATGTCAATGGACTTGATGATAATGTTAGTAATTTCTTGTTTATGAAAATGCAAATTATCCCCTGAAAATACAGCTGAGTATTGCTTTATAGTAGTAACCAGTTTTATATTTATTAAAAATGTATTTAATATTTTATAATCTACATAAAAATGTGTATGGTTCTTTTAATTCCTTTTCTTCTAGTTGCTACATCTTGTAAGATCCTTTATTGTTTGGTGAGTTAAATAAAATTTCTGGCAGATTTGTTCATTTCATATATGTTTTATTTCTTTTTCATAAAGCTTTTATTTTGAGGTATGATGGAAAAGACAGAAAAGGTCACAATTGAGTGAAAACAACCTAATCAGACCATTTCAGTGCCTATCAACTAATATTGAAGCTGAATCTGAGAATACAATCCATTGCAGGATTAAGCAAAATGTATAATCAGTTTTTTTGTACTCCTTTCTTATTCTTACCTTCAACAGAATCCATATCAGTCTCCTTAAAACTCTAAAAGCATCAGAAAACTCTTTTCTTAAGGTTTTCACTCATAGACCAGTTCATACTTGACATGCATCACACTAAGGTTGTGATTCAGGCAATATCAGGATACATGTGTCTATGATGTTGCTCAGTCTATGCACAGCCAAGTTCATACTAAGTGCCATAGTGTCAAGCTTAGTTATGAATGCCACTCTTGAAACCAGTGGGACATCAGTCTACACATTGGAAGGTACATTTATTTTTTGCTTCAATGAAAATTTAGTTTTCATTTAAAGCTACACACACACACACACACACACACACACACACACACACACACACAGGTGTTCTTTAGTTAGTAGAAACTATTTCAAAAGAATATTGAAATTTGTAATATAAGTCAGTGTGAAAGGAGGTAGTGTGGTATCTGAAGTATAGCCTCAAATTACTATAAATTTTCCAAAATTCTTTACACTAGAGATAATTCTTCTGTTGTTTCTTAAATTTAACTAAGTATAAGCAGGTAAGAAAACTAGTCTAACCAAGAATTCCCACATTTTAATATGCGCTCTTTGCAAATTTTCATCTAACTTGGATATTCATATTTTACATGTGTTAATCACTTTCCCCATTGCTTTTAACAGTCTCAATTTTCTTCCTCAAAGAAATGCCCTTTTGTATGTTATGTCCACTCATAAAAAATAGGACTTGTAGAAAATGTGTGTGTTGAAATAATTGGGTGAGGAGAGGAACTCCTGCCATGTATCCTTGAGAAGACAAAATTTTCCTTGGAACTTTAAGAATTTTGTCCATGTTACCACAGGACATAGCTAGTTCAATAGAGTCTTATTGATTCTGGAAGGTATGTTCTTGGTTTTAGCTATGCATACACCAGGATATTTATTCTTCTTTTCAAATTCTGAATGTCAAATCCAGTTTTGTGGCATCATCTTATAATTTTAATGAGACCAAAGGAGACATTAACCTTGGTGAAAAAAATCTTCAACATTTTTTTGACATTATTAGATTTTCTAAACTTGGATTAGCATGTAAACCTATGTAAGGATGATGGTATCTGTAAGAACTTTCTACAGTTCTACCTGTCATCTCTTCTGACATTCCTTCCCAGTCTTCCACATTTCTATAGAATTTTCAAAGTCTCTGGGTAATACTCATCATATTAACCTGTAATTCTGCCACTGGAGTTGAATTATCTTAAAGTTTAAAGGAAATCTTCTTCCTCTTCTCCTCCTTCTTCTCCCTCTCCCTCTCCCTCTCCCTCTCCCTCTCCCTCTCCCTCTCCCTCTCC
>NW_021604730.1:428022-521412 GCF_004785775.1 Grammomys surdaster
CCTCCTCCTCCTCCTCCTTCTCCTCCTTCTTGAGCTTTTAAAAAAATATTCTGACAAATTTAACTTTCTTGTTTTTAAAATATGGACAGACATCAAAATAAACAAGGCATCATTAAAAAAATCTAGAAGCAGTTTAGAGTAATATCTTCCTAGTATTAAATTTTATTGTGAATTATACCTTGTGTCTTCCAAGAGTTGTGACAGTAATCTTCATTGTACTAACTTCAAAATATTTATCATAAAGTCTGACAGTAAGGTTCGGTGATTATCTGCATTGAGTTTATTATATGAAAGTGATCTGACCAAAACTTTTCTTCCGTAGGATTAAGAATGGCAGCAACTCTGAAATCCACATCACCAGCCTCTGCCACATTGCCATCAATTGTATAACAAGCGTACATCACCACGCCAAGCTTTATTTTTCACATGGGTTCTGGGGATCTAAACTCTGGTCCTCATGTTACTGATTGAACTATCTCCTTATGTCTTTCCTTCAATTATTATTTCAATATTTTGTTTAACAAAATAGTCTTTTCAATTATTTCTTGAAAATTTACTAGACTTCTGGAGACTGTCAACACATTGAAATATATCATTTCTAAAATCACATTCTATTCCACTTAGAACTCAGTACTTGCTCATACAAGGACACAAATATCCTAGCATCTGGAGTCACATTTACTAGTAATATGTAATAATTTACTGTTATAACAACCTAGGAGAAGAGTATGAGCTTTAATTAAAGCAGAAAAGGAACACAAAACACGGTTCCAGAATATAAATAGAAAGACTTGATGATATATCTCTTCTAGGTACAAGCATATATTACCCGACTTTACATCCGTATCTGAAATGTCCACCTCAGAAATACATCCTAATTTGAAAGTGATTTTCACGTGACTCAATTTTACTGATATCACTCCTTCCCACTATCATGTTATCCCATCTGATTCCCTTATAATTTATCCTCCTTATAAGGGGGGACCTCAGTGAAATGGGAGAGATCTGAAGGGACCCCAACCTAATAGACAAGAGCTGTACATTCCTTGAGAAAATAGGTCTGCAGAAGTAACTTAGGGCTGAGTTCTAGGACTCATCTCCATTTAATTAAAGACACACTCATTTAATTTCAAATCCCACTTAGAAAAAACATCAAGCAAGACCAGAAAGTAAGGATTAGGGGACCAGGTTAGGAGACTTGCTGGTACCAGGGGTAACCTGGTGAAAGCCTACCTCACCCCAACATGACAGATTCTCTACTTGCTAAGTTCAATTAAATCACAACCAATCAAAGTAAATTACACCCTGGTTCCTGCACCCCATTTTCTAGCTCAGAGTTCTGCCTATTTTCTGGAGGTCCGCCAGCACCAGGATCAACCAGATGACTAAAGGCCAGTCCCACTTGAGAGGGAGAAGAAAGCAATCATAAGGGAGGAGAGGGGAGGGGGGGAGGGACCTGGGAGGGAAAGGGGATGGGGGAGTGGGAAGAGGGGAACATGATCTAATATTGGGTGGGAGGAAAGGATGAAGCCCTGAGGGCCAGCAGAAAGAATGGAAACAGGCAACCTCAGGAGGCAAGTGCTTGGGGGGACCCTCCAGTATGTACTAGAGACCTGGCGGGTAAGAGACTCTCAGGATTCAGAGGGAGGAACCTTAAATGAAAAGTCCTACAGTGGGGAGAAAGAACTTGTAGAGCCCACATCCAGCAGAAAGACAGGGCATCAAGTGAGGGATAGAGTGATCATCCCACAGTCAAAACTCTGAGCCATGATTGCTCCTGTCTGAAAGAAGTGGAGGGATGGAAATGGAGAGGACCCTGAGGAAAAGAAGGTCCAGCGATAGGCCCAAAGTGGGATCCAGCTCAACGGGAAGCCCCAAGACCTGACACTATTACTGAAGCTATGAAATGCTCACAAAAACAGACCTATCATGTCTGTCCTCTGAAAGACCCAACAAGCAGATGAAAGATTCTTGTTTTTTGTACCCAACCAATGGACAGAAGCTGCTGACTTCTGTGGTTGAATTAGGTGATAGCTGGAAGAAGCTGAGGTGGAGGGAGGCCCTGTAGGAGGACCAGCAGTCTCAATTAACCTGGTCTCCCGAGATCTCTCAAACACTGGAACACCAACCAGGCAGCACATACCAGCTGATATGAGGACCCCAACACATATACAGCAGAGGACTGCCAGGTCTGGGTTCAGTCAGAGAAGATGCACCTAACCCTCAAGAGACTGGAGGCTCCAGAGAGTTTAGAGGTCTGGTTGGGTGGGGGCAGGGGTGGGGATATTCTCGTGGAGACAGGGGTTGAGATGGAGATATGGAATGTGGAACAGTTGGAGGGTGGACCGGGATAGGAATAACATCTGGAGTGAAAAAAAAAGATTAAATAAAAAGAAGTAATAATAATCATAAAAAAGAACACAATTAACTGGATGGTTTTGGCTTCTTTGTCAAATATCAGGTTACCATAGATACGTGGGTTTAGTTTTGGGTCTTCAATTCTATTCCATTGACCTATCTGCTTGTTTCTACACCAATGCCATGGTTTTTTTTTTTTTTTTTTTTTGGCTCACAATAACACAAATTTACTACCTTAACATTGTAAAAGTCTCAGGTCTGTAAAAGGTCTCACTTTTTATAAAATAGAGCTGTCAATTACTTTATTTCCAATCAAAAAGCTAAGGTATAAAACTGACCAAAGAAATGTATAAAGAAAAACAAACATTTTTAGCCTTTCAAATGTTTTTTTTATAATTTATTTATTTTTTTCTCAAATCATAATTCACACAGGGGTTATAAACACAGAAAGGCAGGATGTGGGGAAGGGAATGACACTGGAGTGTGGGTGTTCAGAGGGTATACAGATATCTTCAGAACTAGGTATCGGCTGGGTGAAGGTTCAGGGGACAAGTCACTATGACTCTGCCTATGACTCGCTTGTCCTTATCTAAGTTGGTATTGTCTGCCAAGGCTACCTATTTACAAGGTCTTTTTTTTTTTTAATCACTATTGCTTTGCAGTACAGTTTGAGGTCAGAAATAATTATTCCTCTAACCAAGTTCTTTTATTGATGAGAATAGTTTTTGCTCTCCTGGGTTTTTTGGTATTCTAGATGAATTTGAGAATAACTCTTTCTATCCCTGTGGAGAATTGAGTTGGAACTTTTATGGGGATTACATTGAATCTGTAGATTGCTTTTGGTAAGATGTCCATTTTTACTATGTTAATCCTGCTGATCCATGAGCATGAGAGATCTTTCCATCTTCTGAGGTTTTCTTTGGTTTCGTTCTTCAGAGACTTGAAGTTCTTTTTTCTTTTTTTTTAAAATCAGATATTTTCTTTATTTACATTCCAAATGTTATCCCCTTTCCTGGTCCTCCCCAACTTCTCTATCCCCTCCCGCCTCCTCCTGCTTCTATGAGGGTGTTACTGCTCCCACCCTCTCTTGCCTCCCTACCCTGGCATTCCTCTACACTGGAGCATCAAGCCTTAACTGGACCAAGGGTCTCTCCTCCCATTGATGTCTGACAAGGCCATCCTTTGCTACATATGGACCTGGAGCCATGAGTCCCTCCATGTGTACTCTTCAGTTGGTGGTTTAGTCCCTGGGAGCTCGTTGTTATTCCTATTGAGTTGCAAACTTCTTCAGCTCCTTCAGTCCTTTCTCTTAGTCCTCCATTGTAGACCCCATGCTCAGTCCAATGGTTGACTGAGAGCATCCACCTCTGTGTTTGTCAGGCTCTGGCAGAGCCTCTCAGGGGACAGCTATATCAGGCTCCTGTCAGCATGCACTTCTTGGCATCCACAATAGTGTCTGGGTTTGGTGACTGGGTTTGATAGATCCTCAGGTGGGACAGTCTCTGGTTGGCCTTTCCTTCAGTCTCTGCACCACACTTCATCCCCATATTTCCTCCTGTGAGTATTTTGTTCCCCCTTCTAAGGACTGAAGCATTCACACTTTGGTCTTCCTTCTTCTTGAGATTCATGTGGTCTGTGAATGGCATCTTGGGTATTCCAAGCTTTTGGGTTAATATCCACTTATCAGTGAGTGCATACCATGTGTGTTTTTTATGTTGGGTTACCTCACTCAGTATGATATTTTCTAGTTCCATGCATTTGCCCGAGAATTTCATGAATTCTTTGTTTTTATAGCTGAGTAGTACTCCACTGTGTAAATGTACCACAGGATGTTGAGCATTTCTTTAGGTGCTTCTTGGACATTCAGTATTCCTCAGTTGAGAATTCTCTGTTTAGCTCTGTTCCCCGTCATACAGATCTTTCACTTGCTTGTTTAGAGTCACACCAAGATATTTTATATTATTTTTGACTGTTGTGAAGGGTGCTGTTTCCCTAATTCATTTCTCAGTCTGTTTATCCTTTGAGTAGAGGAAAGCTACTGATTATGGGGTTGCAACCCCATAGGAAGAACAACAATATCAACCAATCAGACCCCCCAGAGCTTCCAGGGACTAAACTATAAACCATAATTACACATGGAAGACTCATGGCTCCAGCTGCACATGTAGCCAAGGATTGCCTTTTCTGGCAGCAATGGGAAGAGAGGCACTTGGTCCTGTACTTGGTCCTGTGGAGATTTGATGTCCCAGCATAGGCAATGCTAGGGCAGTGAGGTGGGAGTGGGAGTGTGGGTATGGGAGCACCCTCATAGAAGCAGGTGGGAGGCAGGAGGAAATAGGAGGTTTGTGTTATTCCCTGAAGGAGAATAACATTTGAAATGTAAATAAATAAATAAAATAACTAATAAAAAAAACAAAAGGACAAAAACAAAATAAAAAAACCCCACAATATGGCATCATCAGATCCAAGCTATCCTACTATAGAAATTTCTGAATATTCCAACACAGCTGAAGCACAAGAAAAAATAATTTTTAATTCCATCATATGAAGGTAAGAAAGGCCTTTAAGAAGAAAATAAATAAATTCCTTAAAGAAATACTGGAAAATACAAATAAACAGGTAAAGGAAAAGAAGAAAACTGTTCAAGGCCTGAAAATGGAAATAGATGAAGTAAGAAAAATAGAAACTGAGGGAATCCTGGAAATGGAAAAGCCTAGGTAAGAGAATAGAAACTACAGATGCAAGCACCACCAACAGAGTAAATAGAATGGAAACAAAACCTCCCAGGCAGAGGTTATACAATAGAAGAAATTGATATGCAGGTTAAAGAAAATGTTAAATCTAAAAAATTTTCTGACACAAAAATTCAGGAAGTTTGGAACACTTTCCACTATAAAAGACCAAACCTAAGAATACTAGGAGTAGAAGAAGGGGAAGATCCCTAGTTCCTAGCTCCAAGACCCAGAAAATATTTTCAACAAAATCATAAAAGAAAAAATTTCACAACCTAAAGATATACCTATAACAAGAAGCTTATATAACATCATATAGCTTAGACCAAAAAAGAAAATCCTTCTATCACATAATAATCAAAAGACTAACTAAATGTACAGAACAAAGAAAGAATATTAAAAGCTGCAAGGGAAAAGGGCCAAATAATATATAAAGGCAGAAGTATTAGAATTACATTCAACATCTCAACTGAGACTTTAAAAACCAGAAAGACCTGAGCAGATACTTTGAAGTCTCTAAGAAACCACACTGGCCAAGAATACTACACCCAGCAAAATTTTCAGTCGTATAGATGGAGAAAACATGATAATCCATGACAACCTCAAATTTGGCTAGTATCTACCAACAATTCTAGCCTTACAGATGATACTACAAGGAAACTCTAACCCAAAAAGCTTAACTGGTTTCAAGAAAACATAGAAAATAAATAATTTCATGCCAGGAAAAACAAGAGAAAGGAAACACACACACACACACACACACACACACACACACACACACACACACCATAAATCACCAATGTAACAGGAATTATGATATCTCTCAGCATTAATGAACCCAATTTGTCAATGCAAAGATATAGACTGAACTTTTATTTAAATGTTTCTTAGTTGTTCAAGATTCCTTTGTTGAGAATTCTCTCTTTAGCTCTATGCCCCATTTTTAATTGGTTTACCGGGTTGTTGGTATCTTTCTGAGTTCTTTATATTTGGGATATTAGTCAGATGGATGGTTGGTCAAAATATGTTTCCAATCTGTAGTCTATTGTTTCACCCTATTGATGATGACCTTTGACTTGCAGAGACTTTTCAGTTTCATGAGGTATTATTATTAATTGTTGATCTTAGTGCTCCATTCAGGAAGTTGTCTCCTGTGCCAGTGCATTCAAGGGTAGTCCCCAATTTTTCTTCTATTAGGTTTAGTATACCTCATTTTATGTTGAGGTCTTTCATCTACTTGCACTTGAGTTTTGTGCAGAGTGAAAAACATGGATCTATTTGTTTTCTTCTACATGTGGATATCCATTTAGATCAGCATCACTTGTTGAAGATACTCTCCCCTTTCCAAAATATTGTTTTGTCTTCTTCAAAAATCAAGTGTCTGTAGGTATAGGTTTATTTCTGTGTCGTTGATTCAATTTGATTGACCACCTGTCTGCTTCTATACCAATACCATGCAGTTTTCATTGATATTGCTCTGTAGTATAGTTTGAAGTCAGGGACAGTGATATCTCCAGAAAGTCTTTTAATTTACAAGACTGTTTTAGCTATCCTGGGTTTTGTTTTTCTGTATGAAGTTGAATTTTTTCTTTTCAGGTTGGGATTTTGATGGAAATTGCTTTGAATCTTAGATTCCTTTGGTAAAATAACTATTTTCACTGTTCTTAATCATTAGGGAAATGAAAATCAAAAAGACTCTGAGATTCTGCCTTACATCCATCAGAGTGACTAAGATGAAAAATTCAAGGGACAGCACAGACTGGTATATATGTGAAGCAAGGGAAAGGTGCCTACAGTCTGGGTGGAGTGCAAACTTGTACTACCACTCTGGAAATCAACTCAGCAGTTTTTCAGAAAATTGTGAATTGTTCTACCTCAAGACCCAGCTATACAACTCCTGGGCATATACCCAAAAGTTACTTCATGATCCCACAAGAAAACTTGTTCAACTACGTTTATAGCAACCTTATTTATAATAGCCAAAAACTGGAAACAATGTAGATGTTCCTCAATGGATAAATGAATTAAGAATGTAGTTCATTTACACAGTGGAATACTACTCAGCTATTAAAAGCAAAGCCATTATGAAATTTGTAGGCAAATGGAAGAAACTAGAAAATATCCTGACTGAGGTAACCCAGACTTTCAGTTCATTCATGTTATTCACTAATAGGTGGATATAAGCTATAGCACTCATAGGTACTCACTCATATGTGGATATTAGGTATAAAGTACAGGGTAAGTATGCTACAATCCAAAGACCCAAAGAACTTCAATAATACTAGGGGTATCCAAGGAATGATGGTCGAATCTTTCTCAGATTGGAGATAAAGTAGATATTGTAGGTGGATCCAGGGAGAGAACTGGGTTGGAGAAGGGAGGGAAGGGGAGCATGGTGGGGTACATCAGGTGTAAGAAGACCAGGGGAGAGAGAATGGAAATCTGTCTCTGGTGGGCAGGGGGTGTCATCTCTACGATGTGCCAGAGACCTGGGCTTAGGGAAAGCCCCAGGGTGTCTATGGGGACAACTCCAGCTGAAATTTCTAGCAGTAGGAGATGGGGATCCTGAAGTGTCTACTTCCTGTAGCCAGATAGGACTCCCAATGGAGGGATAAGGACAGCAACCCGATCACCAAACCTTCGACCCAAAATTTGCCCTGCCTACAAGATATGTATGAACAAAGATAGAGCAAAGACATTGGGAATGGTCAACCAAAGACGGGCCACAATGAGACCAGTCCCATGGGCAAGAACCATTCCTTGACACTATTAATGATAGTTTGCTATGCTTACAGACAGGAGCCTAGCATATCTGTCTTCTGAGAGGCCCGACTCAGCAGCTGACTGAAACAGATGCAGAGACCCACAGTCAAACATGAGATAGAGCTTGGGAAGTCTTGTGGAAGAGTTAGGGGAAGGATTAAGGACCCAAAGAGGAAAGGGACTCCACAGGAAGACAGAGTCAATTAACTGGGACCCTTGAGGGCTCCCAGAGACTGAATCACCATCAAAAGAGTAAGTATTGGTTGAACCTAGCACCTCTCCTCCCCATATCCCTGCACATATGTAGTGGATATACAGCTTAGTCCTCACGTGGGTCCCTGAACAACTGGAGTAGCGGCTGTCACTGAATCTGTTCCTGCCTATGGCTCTTGTTGTCCTAACTAGTCTGCTTGTCTGGCCTCAGTGAGAAAGGATGTACCTAGTCCAGCAGTGAATTGATGTGGCTGGGGGTGGAGTGGTGCTACCTGGGGTGGGAGGTCCCATTTCCAGATCAGAAGAGGAATGGGAAATGGAGGGAGGATATTTGTGAGTAAGTACTGGGAGGAGAGGGGGGCTTATATTGAAATGTAAAGTGAAAAAAAAATAAATGCACAGATGTTAAAGTGGATGCAATAAAAAAGATTCATCATTCTGCTGCATATGAGAAACACATTTCAACATCAAAGCTAAACATTACAAAAGAATAAAGGCCTAGAAAATATTTTCCAAATAAACAGTATCAAGAACAAACTAGATAATCCATTCTAATATCTAATAAAGCAAACTTCCAAACAAAATTCATCAAAAGGTATAAAACACATTTCATACTCATCAAAGGAAAAATTCCACCAAGATGACTTCTTGGTTCTGAAACATTTGTCCCAATTGCAAGGGCACACACATTCATAGAAGAAACATTACTAAAGTTTAAATCACACATCAAACTCCACATGTTAATAGTGAGAGATTTCATCAACCAAATCTATCCAATGGACAGGTCATGGAAAGAGAAAGTAAACAGAAAAACAATGGACGTAACAGATGTTATGACTCAAATAGATGTAACATATCTACAAAACATTCCATCCCAAAACAAAAGAAAATACTTTCTCAGCACTGCAGAGAACCTTCTCTAAAACTGACCATATCCTCAGTCCCACAGGAAGTCTGTTAGGTATGAAAATTGAAATAACCCCCTGTATCCGATCAGATCATTGGATTAAAGCTGGATTTTAATGACAACAGAAATAACACAAAGCAAATAAATTAATGGAAAATGAATAATTTTCTATTCAATGACCACTTGGCAAAAGTAGAAATAAGGAATGAAAGTAAAGACTTTCTAGAAATCAGTGAAAATGAAGACACAACATACTCAAACTTATGAGACATAATTAAAAAAGTGCTAACAGGAAAGTTCATAGCACTAAGTGCATTCATAAAGAAATTGGAGAGATCTCATACTAGCAACTTGACATCACACCTGAAAGTTCTAGAACAAAAAGAAGCAAAAACAGCCAAGGGGAGTAGGTGGCAGGAAATAAACTCAGGGCTGAAATTAATCAGTTAGAAACAAAGAGAACTATACAAAGAACTCATGAAACAAAGAGTTGGTTCTTTGGGAAACCAATAAGGTGAACAAACTCTTAGCCAAACTAACCAAAAAACAGAGAAAGAGAAAAAATATCCAAACTAATGAAATCAGAAATGAAAAGGGAGACATAACAACAGATATTGAAAAATCCAAAATCAATAAGTCTTCAAAAAATTGGAAAATAGACCTATAACTCCTAAGGAAGTAGAAGCAGTCATTAAAATTCTATATATAAAAAAAAAAAGCCCAGGGCTAGATGGTTTTAGGGCAGAATTCTGCCCAACTTTCAAAGAAAAGTAAATACCAATACTTTTCAAACAATTTTCAAATGATTCTACAAACTAGCAAACAGAAAGAACATTGCCAATGTCCTTTTATGAAGCCACAGTCAGCCTGATACAACAACATAAGGACTTAACAAAGAAAGAATTTTTCAGACCAAATTTTCTTATGAATATAGATGCAAAAATACTTGCAAATTGAATTTAAGAACACATATAAAACATCATTCACCATGACTAAGTAGGCTTCATCCCAGGGATGTAGGAATCATTCGACAATTCAACATATCAATGCTGATCCACCATAAAATGTAATCCACCATAAAACCAAACTCCAGTAATAAAAACCATGATCATCTCATTCAATGCTCAAAAAGTCTTTGAAAATCCAATACCCCTTCATGATAAACGTCTTGTAGAGATCAGGGATACAAGACACATACCTAAACACAATAAAGGCAATACACAGCAAGTCAATATCCAACATCAAATTAAATGGAGAGAAACTTAAGTTTAGCAGTTCTACTAAAATCAGGAACAAGAAAAAGCTGACCACTTTCTTTATATCTATTTAATATAATACTTGAAGTTTTAACTAGAGCAATAAAACAGCCTGAGCTCTGTCCTTATATTTACTTCCTTCTTGTCACAGATGCTTGTTATCACTGTTGATAAAAAATCAAAAACAAAAACAAATACAAAAACTAAAAACAACATACCATTAGCTTACAGTAAGCTGTAGTAGAGCTCAACAAGGCCTCTGCTGTGACCCAGCACACCAGATAGTGAAGTATGCCCTTTACATGGTAAAAACTCTGTTTTATTTCCGAGAAGTAGATGTTGTCCCAATGATCTAATTTGAGTCCTTATGTATACTTTACAAATACTCTGCCTCTGAACTTACATTCCCAGACCTTAAAAATGATCTAAAGCATGATAGTTCTCTTCCTCCATCTATGTGAGCACATATTTTGCTCAAGATACCTTCTGAGGAATTAGGTGAACAAAACACTTCTTTCACCAAGCTGTAACTATTATGTTTTTGTTTTTACATGCAATAACTTGAGTGTATAAAAATAAATCCATGAGATGAAATGAAAAGAACAAAACCTGTGGATTTATATAGATAGGTTCATATTTTAACTCTCACGATAGTCTGACTTTTGGCTAGTTACTTAAGATTTCTGAATTTCATTTCTGTTTTGTAAAAGGAGTTCACTCATTTCAAATTGATAAGATTTCAGTGGGATTAACTGAGGGTCTATGATTTGTTTGCTACTGAGATGGTGTCTTGTTCTTGGTAAGAGCTCAGTGGATGTCAACTTCTATTTTGCTGTCCATGTTTTCAACCATTGCTACAAACTAAACTAAACAAAATTTTTCTTTTCTTTTTTAAAATATATTTTATTGCATATTTTATTTATATTTCAGATCTTACCCTCTTCCTTCATTTACACACCCAGCCCGACACCCCCTATACCATCTCCCCTCCTACTACATCTGTGAGGATGTGTGCCTACCCCCATGCACCCACTCCCACCCTATTGCCCTTGAATTCCCCCACATTGGGGCATCCAGCCTTCATGGGACCAAGTACCTCTTCTCCCACCTATGCCCTACAAGGCCATCCACCTCTACATATACAGCTGGAGCCATGGGTCACTCCTTATGTGTTCCCAGGGTGGTGGATTAGACCCTGAAAACTCTGGTTGGTTGGTATTGTTGCTCTCCTGATGGGACCTCAAACCCTTTCAGCTCCTTCAGTCTTCTCTCTAACTCCTCCACTGGGAACTCCATGATCAGATCAATGGTTAGCTGTGAGCATCCACCTCTGAATATGTCAGGGTCTGGCAGACCTCTGAGGAGATAGCTATATCAGGCTCCTGTCAGCATATACTTCCTAGCATCCACATTAGCATCTACCTTTGGTGACTGCACATGGGATGAATACCCAGGTGGAACAGTCTCCAGACAACCCCTCCTTCAGTATCTGTCCCATACTTTGTCTCCATATTTGCTCCCATGAGTATTTTGTTACTCCTTCTGAGAAGGACTGAAGCACCCACACTTTGGTCTTCCTTCTTAATGAGATTCATGTGGTCTATGAGTTGTATCTTGGATATTGCAAGCTTTTGGGCTAATATCCACTTATCAGTGAGTGCATACCATGTGTGTTCTTTTGTGATTGGGTTACCTCACTGAGGATAATATTTTCTAGTTCCATCCATTTTCTAAGAATTTCATGAATTCATGAATTCATTCATATTTAATAGCTGAATAGTATTCCATTGTGTAAATGTACCATGTTTTTTGATATCCATTCATCTGTTGAAGGACATCTGAGTTCTGGCTATTATAACTAAGGCAGTTATGAACATGGAGCATGTGTCCTTGTTATAGGTTGGAGCATCTTTTGGGTATATGCCCAGTAGTGGTATAGCTGGGTCCTCAGGTAATGATATGTCCAATATTCTGAGGAACCACCAAACTGATTTCCAGAGTGGTTGCACCATCTTGCAATCCCACCAACAATGGAGAAGTGTTCCTCTTTCTCCACATCCTCGACAGCATCTACTATCACCTGAGTTTTTGATCTTAGCCATTCTGACTGGTGTGAGGTAGAATATCAGGGTTGTTTTGATTTGCATTTTCCTGATGACTAAGGATGTTGAACATTTCTTTAGGTCCTTCTTGGCCATTTGAATTTCCTAAATTGAGAATTCTTTGTTGAGCTCTGTACCCCATTTTTAATATGGTTATTTGGTTGTCTGGAGTCTAATTTCTTGAGTTCTTTGTATACACTGGCTATTAACCCTCTATTGTATGTTGGATTGATAAAGATCTTTTCCCCATCTATTGGTTGCCATTTTGTCTTATTGACAGTGTCCTTTGTTTTACAGAAGCTTTGCAATTTTAAGAGGTCCCATTTGTCAATTCTTTTTTTTTTTACTTTTCAAATTTCTTTATTTCAAATACACATGGACAGTTGTAGCACAGAGACAGTTATGAAAGGTACAGTCAACAGGACATTATTGGGTTTCAATTATCAGCAAACTTGAAAATAAATAACCCACTTTTAAAAATTCAACAGGTACCTCAAATATTACTGCAGTTATTAACTTGTTCAACCCATAAAGACACTGTGAGCAAAGTATGTGCAGAGGAAAAGAGAACCTAGTATAACCTAGCAGAGACTCCTTGGGCTGCTACAAGAACATCCCCCAATGCAAAGACAGACTGGAGAAAGTGCTCCAAAGCACAATGGAGTCTTTGACTCCACTGGGGGAAACGGGTGTGAGGCTTAGTGGGCTCAGACTGCACTGTTCCAGCAGCTCTCTTCAAGTGGACAGGGCTGGAACATTTCCAATAAAGAATGGAATGCCAAACAAGCTAAAGGACCCCACTCTTTCTATTGTGGGACCAATTGCTAACTCTGAAGCAGAGCAGATGCAAGAAGCAGCCTCCTTAGTATCACAAGGATTTAGCTGTCCCCACAACAAACCTGTGTTCAGAGCAGCAGGATCCCTACTGGGGACCAGGATTCACATTGCACACGAAGTGGCAGTGGCTCCCTGCATCAGTGCTTCCCTTCCCTGCTGAGGTCGCTGAAAACACTGTCACCTGCTGCCTGTCTGCCTTCACATGTGCATTTTTAGGTAGTGCAGAAACTGGAAAAGGGAGCATTTCAGAAACAAAGGTCCGTTTAGCTAGTGATAGAGTATAGGGGCACGGGTAACAAAAGCCTTGGGATGTTTCTGTTGTTGTATTCTTTCTCTCTTTGTAAAAGACTGTGGTCATTTTTGTAGCATTGTATGTTCACATGCATTAAATTTAGCATATTAGTTAGCATAGCATATATGTTAATATTAATCATTTAAGTCCTCGCAACTATCAAGGTTTAAGTTTTACAAGCTGTAAATGTTGCTACATAGCTCGGGAATGCCCTTCTCTAGAAGTCTTGAACCGGGACTTGATCCCTTACCATGTGAAGATGACAAACAGTGTTTAACCTCTGGGTTCCTTTCCTTCAGTTCTGTTCATTTTCCTTCAAGGCTATGGCAGCATGGTTAATAATAATAAGCATGAATGAGTGAACTGAGATAAGAAACCTCATTAGCAGTTAATGGCTTGCAAGTGGAGGTATTTTGGGAAACACATAAATACAAAACCTTGGTCAGAACATACAGGGTTTGAGCCGTGAGCTACTCAGTTAAGTGTTTTTTTTGTTTTGTTTTGTTTTTTTTTTTTTAAATTACACCTGTCATAGCCAAAGCTCTTGCAGGTATGTTCAGCCTGTGTCACAGGATAGCAATGAATGGCACAATACACAATTGTAAACGTACTCAAAGCTTTTTAACAGTTTCCTTGTTTTTGTAACTGGACCATGTGTTCTTGAGCATGGACTCTGTAGATGGCAGCCTCATGCTGCACTGTAAGAAGGTTGGACACAGCAAGTCGACATGAAGGTGGGAATTTTTCTTCTCAGTCTGATCTAAAATACTGTTGCTCATCATTCTTTCCCGTACCTCTGGCAGGCCTTTAAGTCAGTATAATTTAGGAGCATCTAGGAGAAAAAGATGCCTACAGCCCATACCTACAGCCTCATTCTGGCAGTTTTACAGAACAAAAGATAACGAAAGTCTGACTTGTGGAGACAGGGGTCCTGGCACCAAACATCCTAGCAGAGACCTGGGTATAGGGCTTGCTAGGAATGAGTAAGGTCAAAAACCATCAGTCAGCTAGGCATGGTGATACATTAGCACTTGAGAGGCAGAACTGGGAGAACCAGCCTGGGGTGCAAGGTGAGACTTTGTCTTAAAAACTAGTCTACCACAGGGAATCACATATGAAGACGTCTCAGGACTGACTGAGATTCTGTTGCTTCTTACAAAACACCACAAGTCTAGCCACATCACCCATTTATTATCTATTGCTGTACATCAGAAGTCGAGGTAGGGCCCAACTTACAGTGAAGGTGTTTACCAGGTTGGCTGCTCATCAAAGATTTCCATGTCTAAGTCTGGGTAAGTGTCTGGGTCAAACTGTTCTGTGGCAAAAGGTCTGCAGCTCCCACTTGGTGGGTAACAAAGCCTCTGGCTCCCACAGCTGCAGGCCACCCACAGTCCCTAGAGCATAAGCCATTGGTGTTCTGTTCAGGAACTTTTCCCCTGTGCTCAGGTATTCGAGGTTCTTCCCCCTTTCCCTTCTCTTCTATTAGTTTCAGTGTATCTAGTTTTATGTGAAGGTCCTTTATCCACTTGGACTTGAGCTTTGTACAAGGAGATAAGAATGGACCAATATGCATTCTTCTACATGCTGACGTCCAGTTGAACCAGCAACATTTGTTGAAAATGTTATCCTTTTTCCACTGGATGGTTTTAGCTTCTTTGTCAAAGATCAAGTGACCATAGGTGTATTGGTTCATTTCTGGGTCTTCAATTCTATTCCATTGATTTTCCTGCCTGTCTCTGTACCAATACCTTGCAGGTTTTTTTTTTTTTTTTTTTTAAATCACTATTGCACTGTAATACAGCTTGAGGTCAGGAATGGTAATTCCCCCAGAAGTTCTTTTATTGTTGAGAATAGTTCTCACTATCCTGGGTTTTTTGTTATTCCAAATGAATTTGAGAATTTCTCTTTCTAACTCTGTGAAGAATTGAGTTGGTATTTTAATGGGGATTGCATTGAATCTGCAGATTGCTTTTGGCAAGATGGCAATTTTTACTATATTAATCCTACCAATCCATGAGAATGGGAGATCTTTCCATTTTCTGAGATCTTCTTCGATTTTTTTCTTCAGAGACTTGAAGTGCTTGTCATCATTTGCTTGGTTAGAGTCACACCAAGGTATTTTATATTATTTGTGACTATTGTGAAGGCTGTCATTTCCCTAATTTCTTTCTCAGCTTGTTTATCCTTAGAGTAGAGGAAGGCTACTGATTTGTTTGATATGATTTTACATCCTACTTTGCTAAAGTTGTTTGTCAGGTTTAGGAGTTCTCTGGTGGAGATTTTGGGGTCACTTAAGAATATTATCATATCATCTGCAAATAGTGATATTTTGACTTCTTTCTTTCCTATTTGTATCCCTTTGATCTCCTTTTGTTGTCTAATTGCTCTGGCTAGGACCTTGAGTACTATATTGAATAGGTAGGGAAAGAGTGGGCAGCCTTATCTAGTCCCTGATTTTAGTGGGATTGCTTCAAGTTTCTCTCCGTTTAGTTTGATGTTTGCTACTGGCTTGCTATATATTGCTTTTACTATGTCTAGGTATGGGCCTTGGATTTCTGTTCCTTCCAAGACTTTTACCATGAAGGGATGTTGAATTTTGTCAAAAGCTTTCTCAGCATCTAGTGAGATAATGATGCATTCTTTTCTTTGTTTATATAGTGGATTTTTCTCAAGTTTGTTTATATAGTGTGTTACATTGATGGATTTCCCAATATTGAACCATCTCTTCATTCCTGGGATAAAGCCTACTTGATCATGATGGATTATTGTTTTGATGTGTTTTTGAATTCAGTTTGTGAGAATTTTATTGAGTATTTTTGCATTGATATTCATAAGGGAGATTTGTCTGAAGTTTACTTTTTTGTTGTTGTGTCTTTTTGTGGTTTAGGTATGAGCGTAATTGTGGTTTCATAGAATGAATTGGGTAGTGTTCCTTCCATTTCCATTTTGTGGAAATGTTTGAAAAGAATTCGTATTAGATCATCTTTGAAGGTCTGATAGAATTCTGCACTAAAACCATCTGGTCCTGGGCTTTTTCTGGTGGGGAGACTTTTAATAACTGGTGTTATTTCTTTAGAGGTGGTGGGGCTGTTTAGATGGTTTATCTGCTCCTGATTTAACTTTGGTGCCTGATATTTGTCTAGAAAATTGTCCACTTCCTTCAGATTTTCCAGTGTTGGGAGTGATCCTGCTTAAACATTAACTCCTTAGGCAGCCACATGTGCCTACTGACACAAAGTCTTGGCCTATGTGGGAAAGCACTAATTCAGTTAAGAACAAATAATTATGGATCTTGTAGACAGGTAGCCTTGGTGGGAAAGTACTAGCTTGGATAAGAACAAATGACCAATAAATTTTGTGGACAGGTAGTCTTTGGTGGGAAAATACTAGACTAGATAAGAACAAATGATCAGTAGATCTTATGGACAGGTATCTAGTGATGTGTCTGTCCTGCTTCTTCTGTGAACTTTTCACCCAGCCAATATCCTGTTCTGGAGAACATGTGTACTACCCCTGAGAACACCTGCATTCCCCAGAAACAAAGAGAATCTATATCATCCCCTTCCCCATATCCTGCTTCTATGTGTATATAACCCAGTGTGCAAAAAAATAAATATTCGACAGCTTGATCAGACTTCTTGACTTGCTGTCCTTCTTTGTATACCCTTGTTTCCCCAGTTCTCTCTTTCAAGTGGTCGCCCAGACCCTGTCCACTGCCCAGCAGATCGGGACATTCCAGTTTTATTGAGTATAGACTTTTGTAGTAGTATCTGATGATATTTTGAATTTCCTCAGTTTCTGTTGTTATGTCTCCCTTTTCAGTTCTGATTTTGTTAATTTGGATACTGTCTCTGTGCCCTCTGGTTAGTCTGGCTAATGGTTTATTTATCTTGTTGATTTTCTCAAAGAACCAGCGTTCCTGCCCTAGCAAGTAGCAGAACATGGCAGCTTCAGCCATGTGGCTCCAGCTTTAGAGTGAAAAATAGAAGGGGCTACTGGAACAATTGATGTTGGTTAGCTGTAGCTAAGAGATTATCTGCGATTAAAAAGAGATCAGCATCATTGAAGTGAAATCTTGTGGCAAGTGTTTTCTCTGAGCACAAAGAAGCTAGATATAGCCAAGGTTGTACCTTGCGCTGCAGCTGTACTTGATAATGTGGTAACGCATTACCAAGTAATGTACTTGGTAATGCAGGTGGTATAGGTTTTGAAAGCATGAAGGGGTCATGAAGAACAGCTGAGGCTTGGCATTGTGAGAGGCCATGGAAGGCTATTGGTGAAGCCTCAGTTGTAGTTGATGGCCCAGAACTAATGGGGTCAAAGGAGTTGAGGCTTGGCACTATGAAGAGAATCTATTAGAGGCTATTGGTGAAGCCTTGTTACAGTGGAAGACCACAGTGTATTGGTGATGTCAGTATCATGGGATGATCACCAAGAACAGTAGTGGCAGTGGAGTGGTTCAACCTGAGCTTAGAGTGCTATAGAGGGCAGATCTGGAGAAGTGACACCAGCCCTTACGAGGATTCCAGAAGATCATGTATGGATCCCAGACATTGAAACAAGAAGCTGTAACATTGATACAGCCCACAAACCATATGAAACTTAAGAAGAAGAAAGACCAAATGTGGATGCTTCAATCCTACATAGAAGGGGGAATAAGATAATCATAGGAGGTTGAAGGAGACAGGGACTTGGGAGGGAGAAGGGAAGGGGAGGGAAAGAAAGGTGAGGTTAGGATCAGATATGAGAAGGGACAGTAGAGAAGTACAGAGGGTCAGAAATGGAATAGAAATATATAGCAGTGGGGATGGGGAACTAGGTGTGGCCATTAGAAAGTCCCAGATGCCAGGGAAGTGAGAAGCTCCCAGGACTCAAAGGGAATGACGTTAGCCAAAATACTCAACAAAGGGGAGATAGAACCTGTAGAGACCACCTCCAGTTGATAGGTATAGCCCCCAGTTGAGAGATGGGGCCACCCACCCATCTCATAATTTTTAACCCACAATGGTTCCTGTATAAAGGAAATGCAGGGACACAAAACGGATCAGAGACTGAAGGAAAGGCCATCCAGGAATCATTCTGCCTAGGAATCCATCCCATCTGTAGACACCAAACCCAGACACTTTTGCTGATGCTAAGAAGTGCTTGCTGGCAGGAGCCTGGTATAGCTGTCCCTTGAGAGGATCTGCCAGCACCTGACCAATACAGATGCAGATATGTACAGCCAATCATTGGACTGATTCCAGGGTCCCAATGGAAGAGCTAAGGGAAGAAATGATGGAGCTGAAGGGGATTGCAATCCAATAGGAAAACCAATATCAACTAACCAGATCATCTGGTGCTCTCAGGTACTAAACCATCAATCAAAAAGTATACATGGAGGGACCCATGGCTCCAGCTACTTATGTAGCAGAAGATTGCTTTATCTGGTATCAGTGGGAGAGGAGACCCTTGTTTCTTTGGAGGCTTGATGCTCCAGTATAGGATGATGCTAGAGTGGTGAGGTGGGAGTGTGTAAGTAAGTGGAGGAGCACCCTCATAAAGGCAAAGGGGCTGGGGCAAGGGATGGGGGGTTGCAGAGGGGAAACCAGGGGGCAATTATTTGAAATGTAAAAGAATAAAACAATTAATAAATATTAATTACTTTATTTATTTACATTCCAAATGTTGGCCCCTCCCAGTCCCCTATTTTAGAGTTCTTTACTCCATAACCCCTCCCCTTTGCTTTTGAAAAAGGCACACACTCCCTCCACACTCCACCCCAGCCCCCAGGCATTACCCTTCCCTGGATCATATGTTTATAGGATTAAGTGTATCCTCTCCCATGGAGGCCAGACAAGGAAGTCCTCTGCTATATGTGCCTGAGATCATGGACCTTCCCATGTATGCTCTCTGGTTGATGGCTTAGTCTCTGGGAGCAGCCAGGATCCGGGTTAGTTAAGAATTTTGGTCTTCCTATGAGGTTGCCATCCCCTTCAGCTCCTTCAATCCATTCTCTAATTCTCCCATAGTGGTCCTCAACCTCAGTCCGATGGTTGGATGCAAGTACCTGTATCTGTCTAAGTCAGCTACTGATAGAACCTCTCAGAGGACAGCCATGAAAGTCTCCTGTCTGTAAACACAACATGACATCAGTAATAGTGTCTTAGTTTGGTGCCTCCACATGGTATGGATCCCAAGTTGGGTCTGCCGGATTATTGTTCTTGCATTTCTTTTAGACAGGAATAATTCTGTGTTAAAAAAAATTGAAGACTGGTTGGTGAAATAATCCCTCCACTGAGGGCCCTGTCTATCTACTGGAACTGGTCTTTTCAGGTTCTATCTCCCCACTGTTAGGCATATTGGCTAAGATCATCCCCATTAAATCCTGGGAGCCTCTCATATCTCAGGTCTCTGGGACTTTCTAGAGCGTCTCCCCTCATACCCCTACCCCAAACAGTTGCATATTTCCATTCATTCATTTCCATTCATTCTACTGGCCCTCTGGGTTTCTCTCCTGTCTCTCTCCACACCTGATCCTGCCCCTCTTTTACCTTCCCCTCTCTTCTCCTACTCAGGTCCCTCCCCTCCCTCTACCTTATGTGATTATTTTATTCCCACTTTTTTGTCTTTCTTTTCTCTCTTTTTTATATTTAATATCTGTAGCTATCTTCAGACACACCAGAAGAGGGCATCAGATCCTACTACAGATGGTTGTGAGCCACCATGTGCTTGTTGGGAATTGAACAGTCAGTGCTCTTAACTGTTGAGCCATTTCCCTTTTGTTCCCCTTTTATGTGGTATTGAAACATCCTCACTTGGGCCTTTATTCTTGTTAATCTTTTTACTGTGTGTGGGTTGTATGATGGATATTCTGTATATTTTGGCTAATATCCTCTTCTCAGTGAATAAAAACCATGAATGTCCTTTTAGGTCTGGGTTACCTCAATCAGGATGATATTTTCTAGTTTCATCCATTTACCTGCAAAATTCATGATAGTCTCACTTGTAATTGCTGAATAGAATTCTATTGTGTAAATGAACCACATTTTCTGTATCCAATCTTTGGTTGAGGGACATCTGGGTTGTGAAGTAGAAACTTAAAGGTTCTTTGGAAAGTCAGTTGGATTGTGTTTTGTGGGGGGCAAACATGTGAAGGTACATTTTGTTAAAGTGGACACAGGTGTGAAAGGATAAGGCCGACTCCTGAAGGAACATTTTGCTGAAGCAGACACAGGAGAGAGGACACAATGCTAAAGCAAGCAGGCGAAAGAACATGTGGTGAAGGATTTTTTGCTAATAGCATGCATGTATTGGTCCACTTTACATGTTGTAGTTGAGCTGCATTTGTCGGGACTCCAAAAAACCAGAATCACACCAAATAAACTTCTGGTGGTACATTGAAGTTTCTTGCTGCTTCCTCAGACTCCAGATGATTGGGTGCAGTACTGAGGTAAGACCTGTGAAGAAGCAAGACACATGGAGGATATGTGATGTCTGGAAGGTATAAATAGGACTCCGCAGAGCTTGGCTTGCTGGTATAGCTAGCTATGTAGTGCTTGAGGGTCTCTCGTGTTTGCTGATCTTAGCTTCTCTAACACAGGCATAGCTGAGAACTTATGGTGTTCCTGCTGACTTGTGACAAATCTGAGGCCTGGGTGTCTCTGCTAGGTCATGTCACTGCTGTTGCTAACCTGACTCTATCAAACTGGACTGCTGGCATATCTGTGAAGTGTTGGTGAATGGATTGAGTTGCCACTGTATGCTAACCTGTGAACTGTACTACTGATTTTCAGACAACACAGAGAGTAGTTGCTACAAAGGATCTTTTTAAACAGGTTCATTTTCCCCATAGCCTTTCTTTTCCACTACCTCTTGTGGATGGTGGGCTACAAGGGAGGTTAAAGTGTTTAAGAACCATCATTAAAAATAAACCATTGAAAACATTAGTTACAGGGTTCTTTTCAGCCTCTGGCTATTATGAATAAGGCTGATATGAACATAGTAGAGGACAGGTCCTTATGGTATGGTGGAGCATCTTTTGAGTATATTCCCAGGGACAGCTAGGTCTTCAGATAGAATAATTTCCAATTTTCTGAGGAACTGACAGATTTATTTTCAGAGTGGTTGTACCAGTTTACTCCACCAGCAATGGAAGAGCATTCCTCTTTCTCCACAGACACAGAGAGGTTGATCAATGGAATAAAGTTGAAGATCCAGAAATAAACCCATACACCTATGAACACTTGATCTTAGACAACAATTTGGAAACCATACAGTTGGAGAAAGAAAGCATGTTTAACAAATCTTGATGGTCTAACTGACAGTCCTTGTGTATAAGAATGCAAATTGATCCACATTCATCATCTTGTGCAAAACTCAAATCCAAGTAGATCAAGGACTTCAACATACAACCAGATACATTGAATCTAATAGAAGAGTAAGTGGAAAAGAGCTTCAAACTCATTGGCACAGGGGAAAATTTCCCGAAGAGAACAGAATGGCTCAGGCTCTAAGTTCAACAGTCAATAAATGGGACCTCATGAAACTGAAAGGCTTCTGTAAGGCAAAGGACACTGCTGATAAGACAAAAGGGCAACCTAATAATTGGGAAAAGATTTTCACTAACCCTACATCCAATAGAGGGCTAATATCTAAACTATATAAAATTAGACTCCAAAACCCACAAATAACCCAATTAAAAAATGGGTGCAGAGCTAAACAGAGAATGCTCAACAGAGAAATCTTGAAGGACTGAAAAGCACTTAAAGAAATTTTCAACATTATTAGACATCAGGGAAATGCAAATCAAAACAAAGTCAAGATTCCACCTTACACCAATCAAAACAAGATCAGGCACCATTTTTTTTTTTTAATCAAAGTGGTGACAGTGATGGATGACTAGGATATCAGTACCTATTTCCTGTGTGTTTTAACTGGATTCCCTTTGCCCTGATGTATATCTATCTTATCACTTTACTTGGTAATTAAACTTCTATGATGATATTGTAAAATACATATTGGGTGTAAAAAAAGTCATTATTTATAATTAAAAGGTGGATGATATGTTCATTTTTCACTGTCCTTTTACCTGAACAGCAAGGGTAGAATGATGCAACTTCTACTTGCTTGATGAGATGCTAGGATGGAACAAATAGCCATGAAATTAATTTGAGTCTCAATCATTCTGTTGCAACATCATCTTGTCATGTGAAGTACAACTTCTCAGGCTTTCAGCTTCTTCATAAGCATGAAAAAAAATCAGATGATGTATCATCTCATGAGGATTTTTACATAAATGAGATAAATTAATACAAGACAGAACATCTATAAATAGTCTGGTTCTGTTGGAAATAAGTCTGTAAAACAAGGCTGTAAATAAGTTGTTTCAGTGCAGTCTTGGACAAAGGAAAGAAAGGCAGCCTTGATCTAGTGATTATTATTATAAGGGAAATTAAGAAAAGTAAAACAAAATCAAGTCAAAAAAGAATGTTAGATGTCACTAGTTTCTAAGGAAAGGTGGCCTTTCCTTCAGCTTATAGTTACTGAGATCCAATATCTAGTACTAAACTGTATCCTAAAGTTTTCTGGGCTTAGAGAAAAGCTGCAGTGAATTCGGAAAGTAGTAACTCATTGCCTATTAGGTATACACACACACACACACACACACACACACACACACACACACACACACACGTAACATCTTTGGTTGTTTAGTTAAATAATGCATTTTTGTTTTGTTTTAAGACATATTCCTCATATTCCTTTCTTTACTAGGGAAGATTTCATTATTATCCTGTAACAACATTTGCTTGCTGAAAACTACTTTCATTGTTTATACATATAAATATTATCTTCTTTAAAAAATGAATCATAAAGAACAGATAGCTCTATACAAGTTACTAAGTGTCATCTACCTTTGATTGTTATGAATCTCTCAAACAGTATTCTTGTTGCATGGGGTCTGGAAATTTGTCTCTCAGAGAACTTCCAGAGACACATTGTGGGTAAATGACATCTCTGCTCAGGGTTGTGGCATTTCCATAATATCTTGTAATTTAAGTGGATGATACAAATCAGGGGCTTGATAAATCCTAATTTATCATTAGCAGTAGCTAAAGTCATCCCCACCCAGAAGTGGTCTCTATGAACTCTGTTCTGACCAGTACTTCTCCCTTTACTCCTACCAGCAGCACTGCAGAAAGGTTGTCTTCAAAACTGCTTTCTGCTTCTGGCAACCATTGGTTTCCTTGGGAGTTGCACCATGGCTGTCACACTTCCATATTATAGAATTGTTGGTATTTTCTTTCCTAGGACATTATGAGCTCCTTGATAATCAGACTAATAAACAATGTGATTTCTTACATTTTTCATTTTGAGATGTATTTAGACATCAAGTTTAGAGTTCTACAAATAGTATATGCCCCTCTGTGTCTTTACTAGCTTCCTCTTTTTTATCTTTTATTGGATTTTTTTAAATTTACATTTCAAATGTTATCCACTTTTCAGGTCTCCCCTCCAGAAACCCCATCCCATCTCTCCTCCCCCTGCCTCTATGAGGGTGCTCCCCCACCACCCACCCACCCACTCCCGCCATCCTGCCTTTTTGCCCTGGCATTCCCCTATACTGGGGCATCGAGCATTCAGAAGACCAGGACATCCTCTGCCATATACAGGGCCAGAGCCATGGATTCCTCCATGTGTACTCTTTGGATGTTGGTCTAGTACCTGGGAGCTCTGGGGGGTCTGGCCAGTTACACTGTTGCTTGCCAACTTCCTCTTTTTAAAATTTTTTAAAAATTAATCATTCCATTTGTTTACATCTTAAATGATATCCCAGTTACACCCTCCACCAACCTCCCATTCCATGATATCCCACTTCCTGGTCACCCCTTTGCGACCCCCGCATCCCACATCTATCTTCCCCCCTCCCTTTTGCCTGTACTTCCTCTTAGCATTAACATTTTACATGATCATAGAACACTTACAAAACCTAAAAAAATGACTAGTAAAATATTCCTAAATGTTAGCTTTGGATCTTAAATGTCTTTCAAAGTCCTATTTATTCAGGGTTTGGTTGCTCACCTATATTGTTTCTGGAAATTCCTAGAACATTTAGAAGGTAGAGCTTCCTGGAAGAAAGAAAGTTCACTGGGAATGTGCCCATGAAAGGCATACTGGGCTCAGAGTTCTTCCTATTTTGCCTGTTAATCTCTTACTAATGGGGGAGAGATGACTGAAGAACATTCAGACTTTTGTTTTTTTCTTAAGCCTCCTCTTTTGACTTTTGTCCTTTAGTAACAACTAACAAGTTGGATCTTTGTTGTAAACAGCAGAGTGTGGCATTCTGATGAAAATTCTATTCTTCATTTTCTATTTTTCTTAACTAGATTTTTTTAAAAGTAAGAATAAGTTATTCTTTCCCTATTATTAATTGCTACATTAATATAGATTCAAAGATTTTAAAAGATTCTTTGAATAATAGTTCAGTATTCTCATCATAGGTTTAATGGCTCAGATTGTTCCAAGTTATGCCACTTAGAACTCAAATTGGCCTTGTTACTGGCTTAAACACGAAATGTATCCACATTTACTTCTTCATTTATGTCTGCAAGTTTTAGAACTGTGGCTCAATACTGACACTTCTGATTTTAGTCTTGCTTCATAGAATTTGTTTTAGCCATCTATCTTTCTGTATTGATTGATTGATTGATTGATGTATGGATTGATTATTTGTATATGTATGAGTGATATGTATGCATGGGTTTACATGTGTTACTACACATGTTGAGGTCAGAGGGCAAATACTGTGGACTCAGATATCTTTTCCACCTTTTACAGAGGATCTAGAGATAGTAATTGCATTTCTAGGTTTGCATGGAAAGCACCATTACCTGCAGAGCCATCTCATCTGCCCTCTTTCTATATTTTCAATGTCATTAGTTTAACATTAAAAATTCTAGTTCTGAATATATATATTTATTTGTTCAATGTTTGAATATAAATAATTTTATTTGCATGTGTATGTATAGTTCGTGCATTTGTATATGCGGACACATCTACATTAAAGGAGTACAAAGGAGGACGCTGAATGTCTTCCTATAATTCTATCCCCTTATTTTCAAGATAAGTTCTCTCACTGAACCTGAAGTTTACCGTTTCATCTAGTGGCAATTGCCAGTGAGTTTTCAGGATCTGCCTGTCTCTGCTCTCTAACTCTAGAGCCATAGGCATATGGAGATACCTGACTTTTATTTGGGTGATGAGAAATTGAACTCAGGTCCTCTTGCTTTCATGGAAAGAGGCTTTAACTACTGAGCAATCTCCTCAGACTTATAAGCAATTTAAGAGTTGGTACCACATAGTCCTGTAGAATGGAGTTTGAATGTAGCCTCTTATGTGTTTAGTTTTACAGTATTTTGCCAAACAGCTGACATTCAGTTATTTAATTCAGCACTTTTGTCTCAATTCCTTTTTGTATATCTGAATGACAACTTAGCTTGTTTCTTTCACTTTTTGTACTTTGTTGACATATACTTTACTTTTATGTATTTTACAACTACAAAATGCATTTCAATTATCTTGGCTTTGAACAGCCACATTTTTTGGAGCAATTATAAATACACAAAGTATTTTATCTTTTTGTTTCCATTCATCTATTTTTAATTTCTGTATGATTTCAGGTCTTGCATCATAATTAACTACCTGAAAAATTCTTGCAACATTTCTCATCCGAAGTATTTTCTGAGAATGAATTATGTCAGTTTTGTGTTTGTTTGAGAACATTTTTGATCCTTTTTATATTTTTAAACATGGTTTTATTCTCTGAGTATAGAAGTTCGAATTAACAATTTTTTCCCTTCAGAAATTGAAAGATATAACTCATGTATTCTGGTTTACTTAGTTTTGATAAGATATTTTCTATATTACTTATTCTTATTTCTCTGTATTCAAATATTTTGAATATTTATTTTCTTTGGTATAGAATATTCTCTTTGTGTTAGCTTTTAGAAAATTGAATATTACATACTCTATTTTTCCTGCTTAGTATTACTTGATATTCTCTGTGTTTTGTGAATGTGATTTAGTGACAGTTTTCTATCTCAATCCATCATTGATTCTTGTCTGGGTTTTAGACATATTTTTCATGCATTTTATGTGTCTTCTGCTTTTCTAATTAAATCCATATATTTATATAGGACAGTAAGCAAAGGAATATGTATATATTATATTTCACACAATATTCGTTCACTTCTGAAAATGGCCACACCCTTTTCTAGGTCATTAGTGTGTGTTTTTAATTTACTACAATTATCAGGTGGACTGTAGCCTAGATTAATATAACAGACAACTAAGAGAGCCTTATCTCTTTCAATGAGAACAAGATCTCATAATGTGATTATATAGCAGATAATAAGAGTGGTATACTTTGTGATTTACCAGGAAAAAAATTTAGATAGTTTTTCTGAATTCATTATTAAACATACACATGGGAGGGTAGTTGTTTGTGGCTGGACATGGAAAAAGAGGTTGTGACCCATATGTTTCTGGACAATCTCCCAGGTGTGTCCCAGAGAAGCCAATGTGGTATGACGTGCAGAGAAATAGAGGTTAGTTCTTCCTTAGTTTCTTTCCATATACTTCAGGTAGGTACATTCCTGGTAATGGAGATCCTACACCATCTGAATTATTGGTTGTTTATATATTATGGAAAAATGTCTCAAAGCACAGCAACTGAGGATCTTTACACAAGAACTTTGCTATAATATTTACATGTTTTAGATTTTAACTGAAATATGTACTTATTGTGTACAATGTTTTTCCTACAATAAAAAGCATTTGAGAAATCTTTCATCATAGTTTGGATGAAAAATAAACATAGATAATATTTTAAAGGTAATAATATTTGAAAACATTTTCACGAGTAGGCTTTCACTTTAAAGTAAAATTACTTCTATTATGAATAATATTTTAATTGATACTCTGGCTCCTGCCTCAAATTATTCCATAACATTTTACTATGATAGACTTAGGCAGAGGAAGGTGGACTCCCAGGAACTTTAACATGCCCAGGAGTATAGGTGAGTAGGCCTCAAATCACCACCTCCTCCAAACAGGGAGTAATTTGGGACCTACAGGGACCCAGGAACTCCCTCAAGGCCAGTGGCGCAGGACTCTTCCAGTCTGTGCCAGTGATCAGAGCAGTCCTAGGGCATTAGCTCTGCACCCAATCCCCCCAAAACTCAGAGGAGGCTGGATTCCCAGGAGCTCTAAAATGCCCAGGAACACAGAATAATAGGATTATAGGATCTCAGGAGCTTGGACACACCAGGATTTCAGGATCTCAGAAGTAGCCTGACTTCCAGGAGCTATCAAAGCCAGGACCTCAAGATCATAGGATCACAGAGACATCTGAACTCCGAGGAGTTCTGACACAAACAAGATAACAGGTCAGACAGGCTCCAGTCAGAGACAGTGAATGCAGTTAGCACTAGAAATAACCAGATGGTGAGAGGAAAATGTAAGAGCATAAGCAACAGAAATCAAGGTTACTTGGCATCATCAGAACCTAGTTCTCCCACCATAGCAAGTCCTGAATACCCCATGACACCAGAAAAGCAAGATTGAGTTTTAAAATCACTTCTCATGATGATGATAGAAGACTTTAAGAAGGACATAAATAATTCCCTCAAAGAAATACAGGAGAAGACAGTTAAACAGGTAGAAGCACTTAAAGAGGAAACACAAAAATCCCTTAAAGAATTACAAAAAAACCATAAACAGGTGAAGGAATTGAAAAAAAACATTCAGGACATAAAAATGGAGGTAGAAACAATAAAGAAATCACAAAAGGAGACTACCCAGGAGATACAAAACCTAGGAAAGAGATCAAGAGTCATGGATGCAAGCATCAGCAACAGAATACAAAAGTTAGAAGAGAATTCCAAGTGCAGAAGATACCATAGAAAACATTGAGATAGCTGTCAAAGAAAATACAAAATGCAAAAACCTCCTAACCCAAAATACCCAGGGAATGCAGGATATAATAAGGAAACCAAACTTAAGGATAATAGGTATTTAAGAAAGAAAAGATTCCCAAATTAAAGGTCCAGTAAATATCGTCAACAAAATTATAGAAGAAAACTTCCCTAACCTAAAGAAAGAGATGCCTAGGAACATACAAGAAGCCTACAGAACTTCAAATAGACTAGATCAGAAAAGAAATTCCCGCTGTCACATAATAATCAAAACACCAAATGCACAAAACAAAGAAAGAATATTAAAAGCAGTAAGGGAAAAAGGTCAAGTAACATATAAAGGCAGAGATATCAGAATTATACCAGACCTCTCACCAGAGACTATAAAAGCCAGAAGATCCTGAACAGATGTCATACAGACCCTAAGAGAACACAAATGTCAGCCTAGGCTACTATACCCAGCAAAACTTTTGTTACCATAGATGGAGAAACCAAGATATTCCATGACAAAACCAAATTTACACAATATCTTTCCACAAATCCAGCCCTACAAAGGATAATAGAGGGAAACCACAGACACAAGGAATGAAATTATACCCTAGAAAAAGCAAGAAAGTAATCTCCTTCCAAGAAATCCAAAAGAAGATAGCCACACAAACATAATTCCACTTCTAATAACCAAAATAAAAGGAAGCACCAATCACTTTTCCTTAATATCTCTTAACATCAATGGACTCAATTTCCGAATAAAAAGACATAGACTAATGGACTTGATACATAAACAGGACTCAGCATTTTGCTACATACAAGAAATGCACCTCAGTGACAAAGACAGACACTAACTCAGAATAAAAGTCTGGAAAAAAATTTTCCAAGCAAATGGTCCCAAGAAACAAGCTGGAGTAGTCGAATAAAATCGACTTTCAACCAGAAGTTATCAAGAAAGGTAAAAAAAAAAAAAAAAAAAAAAAAGAAAGAAAAATGTTCCAGAGATTTATTTTGGTTGATAGCATTGTTTTTTTTTTCATAAAACACAACTGAAAAATTAAATATCACATGATTTTGCTGTTATTGTTGTTGGTACAGTTAACATTTTGATTGTGGCCTGAGGCTCTGTTCATATACAATAAAGCTAATTATTTTGACTCAAAAAAAAAAAAAAAAAGAAAGGTAAGTATGGACACTTGATACTCATCAAAGGAAAAATCAACCAAGATGAAATCTCAATACTGAAAATCTATCCACGAAATGCAAGGGCACCCACATTCAGAAAAGAATCTTTACTAAAACTCAAAGCACACACTAAGTAATAGTGGGGGATTTCAACAATGAAATCTCATCAATGGACAGATCATGGAAACTGATACTAAACAGAGACACAGTGAAACTAAGAGAAGGTATAAACCAAATGGACTTAGTAGATATTTATAGAATATTTCATTCAAAACCAAAAGAATATACATTGTTCTTCTCAGCATCTCATGGTACCTTTTCCAAAATTGACCATATAATTGGTCACAAAACAGGCATCGATAGATACAAGAAAATTGAAATAATCCCATGCATCCTACCAGATCATCATGGACTCTAACTGGTCTTCAATAATGACAAAATCAATGGAAAACCCACATACACATAGAAATTGAACAATGCTCTACTCAATGATAACTTGGTCAGCGAAGAAATAAAGAAGGAAATGAAAGACTTTTTACAATTTAATGAAAATGAGGACACATCATACCAAAAATTGTGAGACACCATGAAAGCAGTGCTAAGAGGAACACCCATAGCTCTAAGTGCCTACAAAAAGAAACTGGAGAGAGGACACACTAGCAGTTTGACAGTACACCTGAAAGCTCTAGAACAAAAAGAGGAAAATACACCCAAGAGGAGTAGACAGAAGGAAATAATTAAACTCAGGGCTGAAATCAACCAAGTAGAAACAAACAAACAAACAAACAAAAAGAACAACAAAAAAACTATACAAGGAATCAACAAAGCCAGGAGCTGGTTCTTTGAGAAAATCAACAAGATAGATAAATCCTTAGCAAGACTAACCAGAGGGCATAGAGACAGAATCCAAATTAATAAAATCCTAACTGAAAAGTGAGACATAACAACAGAAACTAAGGAAATTTAAAAAATCATCAGATCCTACGACAAAAGCCTTTACTCAACAAATTTGGATGAAATAGACAATTTCCTAGACAGATACCAGACACGAAAATTAAATCTGGATCAGATAAACCATCTAAACATTCCTATAACCCCTGAAGAAAAAGCAAGAGTCATTAAAAGTCTCCCTACCAAAAAAAAAATAATAATGCCCAGGACCAGATGGCTTTAGTGCACAATTCTGAAACTATCCAAGAAGATCTAATTCTAATTCTCTATAAGCTATTTCACAAATAGAAACAGAAGGAACACTACCCAATTCATTCTATGAAGCAACAATTATGCTCATACCTAAACCACACAAAGATCTAGTAATGAAAGAGAACTTCAGATCAATATCCCTTATGAATATTGATGCAAAAATGCTCAATAAAATTCTTGGAAACTGAATCCAAGAACATATGAAAACAATTATCCACCATGATCAAGTAGGCTTTATCCCAGGAATGCAGGGATGGTTTAATATACAGAAATACATTGACATAATCCACTATATAAACAAACTCAAAGGAAAAAAACACATGATCATCTCACTAGATGCTAAGAAAGCATTTCACAAAATTCATCACACCTTCATGGTAGAAGTCTTGTAAAGAACAGGATTTCAAGGTCCATATCTAAACATATTAAAAGCAATATAGAGCAAAACAGTAGCCAATATCAAACTAAACGGAGAGAAACTTGAAAGAATCCCACTAAAATCAGGGACTAGACAAGGGTGCCCAATCTCTCATTATCTATTCAATATAGTACTAGAAATCCTAGCCAGAGCAATTAGACAACGAAAGGAGATTAAAGGGGTACAAACAGGAAAGAAAGAAGTTAAAAATATTACTATTTGCAGATAATATTATAGTATAATTAAGTGACCTGAAAATTTCCAACACAGAACTCCCAACCTTGATAAACAATTTCAGCAAAGTGGCTGGATATAAAATTAACTCAAACAAATCAGTAACCTTCCTCTACTTAAAGGATAAGCAGGCTGAGAAAGAAATTAGGGAATGACAGCCTTCACAATAGTCACAAATAATATGAAATACCTTGGTGTGAATCTAACCAAATAAGTGAAAAGATCTGTATGACAAGAACTTCAAGTCACTTAAGGAAGAAATTGAAGAAGATATTAGATGATGGAAAGATTTCCCATGCTCATGGATTGGCAGGATTAATGTAGTAAAAATCGCCATCTTACAGAGAGCCATCTACAGATTTAATGCAATCCCCATCAAAACTATGACTCAATTCTTCACAGTGATAGAAAGAGCAAATTCATTTGAAATAACAAAAAACCTAGGATAGCAAAAACAATTCTCAACAATAAAAGAACTTCTGGAGGAATCACCATCCCTGACCTCAAGCTGTACTACAGGGCAGTAGTGATAAAAACTGCATCATATTGGTACAGAGATAGACGGGAAGATCAATGGAAGAGAATTTAAGATGCAGAAATGAACTCACATACCTATAGTCACGTGATCTTTAACAAAGGAGCTACAACTATTCAGTGGAAAAAAGACAGTGTTTTCAACAAATTGTGCTGGTTCAACTGGAGGTCAGCATTTAGGAAAATGCAAATCGATCCATTCTTTTCTCCTTGTACAAAACTTAAGTTCAAGTAGATCAAGGACCTTCATATAAAACCAGACACACTGAAACTAATAGAAGAAAAAGTGGGGGAAGAGCCTCAAATACGTGGGAATAGGGGAAAAGTTCCTGAATTGGATACTGATGGCTTATGCTCTAAGATCAAGAATTTACAAATGGGGCCTCATAAAACTTCAAAGCTTCTGTAAGGCAAGGGACACTCTCAATAGGACAAAATAGAAACCAACAGATTGGGAAAAGAACATTAACAATCCTGCATCTGATAGAGGGCTAATATTCAAAATATACAAAGAACTCAAGAAATTAGACTCCAGACAAATAACCCTATTAAAAATGGGGTATAGAGTTCAACAAAGAATTTTCAATTGTGGAATAACAAATGGCTTTGAAGCACCCAAAGAAATGTTCAACATCTTTAGTCACCAGCGAAATGCAAATCAAATCATCCCTGAGATTCTACCTCATACCAGTCAGAATGGCTAAGATTAAAAACTCAGATGACAGCAGATGCTGGTCAGGATGTGGAGAAAGTGGAAAACGTCTCCAATATTGGTTGGATTGTAAGCTGGTACAACCACTCTGGAAACCGCTCTGGTGGTTCCTCACATAATATTACCACTGGATCCAGTGATATCACTCCTGGGCATATACTCAAAAGATGTTCCAACATACAACAAGGACACATGCTCCATTATGTTCTTAGCTGCCTTATTTGTAATAGCCTGAAGCTGGAAAGAACCCAGATGTTCTTCAACAGAGTAATGGATACAGAAAATGTGGTACATTTACACAATGGAGTAGTATTCAGCTATTAAAAACAATGAATTCATGAAATTCGTAGGCAAATGAATGTAACTAGAAAATATCATCCTGAGTGAGGTAACCCAATCACAAAAGAACATACATGGTATCAACTCACTGATAATTGGTTATTAGCCCAAAATCTCTCAATATCCAAGACATAATTCACAGATCACGTGAAGCCCGAGAAAAAGAAAGACCAAAGTTTGAGTGCTTCTGTCCTTCTTAGATGGAGTGACAAAATACTCACAGGAGCAAATATGAGACAGAATGTGGGGCAGAAACTGAAGGAGGAACCATCCAGAGACTGCCCCACCTGGAGATCCCTCTCAGATCTCTACATGCAAACACTGTTGTGGATGTCTTGAAGTACATGTTGACAGGAGCCTGATATACCTGTCTCCTGAGAGTCACTGCCAGAGCCTGACATATACAGAGGCAGACACTCAGAACTAACCATCAAACTGATCCCAGGATCTCCAGTGGAGGAGTTAGAGAGAAGACTGAAGGAGTTGAAGGGGCTTGGGGCCTCATGGTATTGGCAAGAGTACCAACCAGAGCTCACAGGGTCTAAATAGCTAGCCTAGGAACACACATGGAGAGACCCATGTCTCCAGATGTATATGTAGAGGAAGATGGACTTGCTGGGCATCAGTGGGAGAGGAGAGCCTTGATCCTTTATAGACTGTATGCTCCAGTGAGAGGGAATTCGAGGGCGGGGAGGTGGGAGTGGGTTGATGAGTAGGGGCACACCCTCATAGAAATAGGAGGAAGGAGGGTAGGATAAGGGGTTTTCTTGGTGGGGCATGGGGAAAGTGGTTAACATCTGAAATGTAGATTAGGAATCCAATTGTTTGGAAAAAAAAACACAAAAGAAAAACAAACAAGCCAATAAAACCAGATAATGGAACTGGCTATCACAGTTGAACATTTGAGACTTTTTGACATCAATTTAACATTATCTATATTACTGGGATTCCTTGTAATTGTCAAGGACAAGACACTGTGGAAGGGACACATGGAACTTTACAACAATATCTTCATAAAATAAGAAAAGGGGCAGGGTTATAACCCTGTACACCACAAATTTATTTAAATAGTGTTCTTTTTATTTTTTATTTTAATTTTTTAAAAAACAATTGGATACCAAGGAACTCTCTGCTGAGTGTATGTGGCACTCTACAACTAGGCGTACTTATGCATAGGTGAAAGAGAAGGATCCACTTACTAGCATAAGGCATGATCCTGATCAAGTATTAAATATAGGGAAGAGGCCATGTTTGTGTTTTTTCTGCAGGATGTTGAAGGAGCATGGTGGCCGCCAGAGCGACAGGTGAGACATGCTGATGCCAGGATAAAGAATGATGCTGACCTGTAAGCTTGCTGAGTGCCCTGACAGTGGTGACTAGGAAGCTGTATTATACATATGTTCCTGACCCACCATTGCTTACCTTTACCCCTGATGGGACAAGCTGCCTTGTCTCAAGTTTTTAGATCTTGTGGAACAGAGAATCAAAAAGAGAAGTTATAATGACTCCTGTATTGCTATTAAATGTGACCAGTTATTCAGAATCAATCATGGACTGGTCTAGAAGTCAATCCAATATGGGGGAAATAACAGTCTTCATTTGGAAGTCTAGTTCTGGACATTTTCAGAGACATATATAGAAATTAGATGCAGTTCTCTATGACATTATGTTGGCAAGAGATAAAGTTTGGGCAGGACCTGGATTTCAAATAGGTGTTAGCGCATGTTTTAAGGCTCTTTTTATTGTCAAGTTAAAATAACTTTTGTTTCTTCTACATATTTAATGTAAGTGGTATTGATTGTACACCTTCTAATTGTGTTTGTGTTTTGAAATTCGGCATGTCAATTATGGAGGTTTACCAACAAGCTTTTGTTTTAGTTCCCTGAGTATCACAGAACCTTGGCATTCTAAAAATAGCTTGCAAGTACTGTAAGAAATGAATCAGGCTTTAAGCAGAAGCAAGAAGGTTATTGCTGGTATAACAGCTTTAATCACATCAATTGCTAGCATCACTGTTTCTGCAATTGCTTTGACACAAGAAGTTAAGGCAGTTGCTTTTGTAAATCATTTAGCAAAAAATGTTACTTGTATTGAATATACAAGAGGATTTAGATAGGAATTTGGAAGAATGGATTAATGTTCTTTATCCTATTCAAATTATTGGAAGGATGCTCAGAATTTAAGGGTAAGTAGCCATCTCAAATGTCATGCCAAATATGATTGGATTTGTGTTAGTTCTAAAATTTATAGTGGTAGTTATTATAATTAGGAAAAAGTTTAAAGACACTTGCATTGTATTTGCATAATTCTAACAACTCTCTGGATGTTTTAACTTTGCATCATGAACTTATAAATTTTAAGAATGCTACTCTGCTGAGCATTGATGCAGCAGATACTGGTGATAAAATTACCCATGGCCTGAGGTCAGTATTTCTATTTTTGTCAAGCTTCAAGAATGGCATATATAGCTTGATCATATATTCCCTTTTTGTCCTGGGAATACTTTTACTCCTGTCCATCATGTTAGAGCTTTTCTTTAACAACATCAACATGTTGGCAGCCAAAATACTTGGCTTGAACCTGAAAATGGACCCCTAGACAGAGTTATTAAGTTAACAGACTGGCAAGCCAAGGACAGGTAAGATTCTGCACAGAGCCTTACCAACCTAAGACATAAGAGCATTGCTTTTGATAATGCATATTTCATGATCAGTAAAGAATGTATTCTTGTTAAAATGACCTAAGACAGTCTCAGTCTTGTTAATCAAATAAAAACTGGGGAGAAGTGAAGAGCCTTTGGGGCTGCTTGGCAAGAATCTGACATGGGCCAAGGACAAGGAAATGGGCTGCCTGGCAGAAATATGACATTGGCCAAGGACAAGGAACTAGGCTTCTGGTAGGAATCTGAGATTAGGCTAGAACAAAGATATAATTTCAGACAGGAATCTAAATATTAGGCTAGAACAAAGAAATAATTTCAGATAAGGATCTAAATTTACTAGAACAAGAAGTAGGCTTCAGACATAAAAATGACTTTGGGCTAGGACAGGGAAGTAGGCTCATTTTGGTCATCCTGATAAGCCCTTAGAAACAGTGATCACAGGAGTGTTCATGCAATTGTGTTTAATGCCTTGCTTGTTCTTTGACTATTTGCATCTATTGTATTGATAGACCCTCAACCTAGAACTGACCTTAATACATGCATGTAATTAAAATTGTATAAAAGTAAGAAGGAGGAAGTGGGATTGGATATAGGGTTCTAGGGAGGGGAATTGGGGAAAGAGAATGACATCTGAAGTGTAAATAAATAAAATATCCAATAAAAAGGAAATAAAGAGAAAATACAAAACAATTATAGACTTAGGCCAACTTGAATCAAAACGTAGGCCAGAAGATATATGAATGAGCCACATATATAATACATACCATGGTGCAATCTTTGGTTTTCATCTTACTTATAGAATCACACTGAAATTTGTTAAATATTGAATTATCTCTGGGATAATTCAATTTCCTGTAAGCTTCAGTTCTTTTCTTTGGATAGAATGTTAACCAATGGCATATACTAATCCTAGATTTAAAGAATGTTGCTTTATACACCAAAACTCACTTGACAGACATAGTTAAATTAAGGATATTCATGCTACAATCCGTAGACTCAGAGAAGCTAAGTAATAAGGATCTCCCTGGGAAGGTGAAATAGAATAGATATCACAGGGAGCCTGGAAGCTGGTGGAGACAGGAACAGAAGGGATCCGGTAAAGAGAGTGGAAAGGGAGGAGAGAGTACTGGAAGAAACAACTGGAATTGGGGGACACTTCATGCTTTTTACATAACCTAATTATAAGCAGCGAATGCTTATAATTGTCAAGTTTTATTTTAATTTTTGGATATTAGAAGTATGGTACTCCACAGAGAACAATAGAACAGATGTTCATGTAATATAATTTCAATTATTGTGTTATTCTATTCGCTTCAAATCTTTTTCCATAGAGAGGAAGTTTCTTTTATTCACTATCCTCTGTGCCATTCTCTTTACTTCAATTTACAGCTAACCATCATGATTAGTTTGATGTATAAACTATCAATCTATTCATAGATACGTGTACACATTATTTTATTACATTAATTTTATTATTAAAAATAGCACAACAACAAGCTACTGGAACAAGAATACAACATTTCCAGGTTTTAAAGTCTTTTACATAACAAAGGTTCACTTCCTTTACTGTTTTTCAACATTACTTCATATGCTATTTTTCTCATTTGTTTCTTTGACTCTTTTAAAAAAGCACAGGGTAGTCGATGTGGTTATTGTACACAATAAAGTAGTTATGTGAGTATAACTCTTTTAAAAGTAGAATGATTTATTACTGTCATGCTCTAGCTTCTTTACCATGCCAGTGATAAACCAATACATGCTTGTCCAAAGTATGGAAACATTTTAATTAGTCGTACAAGTCTGTGTCTTGTTTGTGCAAGTTAGTTTCTGCTTACCAACTCCTATGGCTGCTCCCTGTCTCAACTTCCAGTGTTCTCCAAGTTCAACATTCTAGTTTGAAAACAAAGGGCCAGATCAGCCTTGGACATGTAATCTGCATGCTGCCTTCCATAGGCAACCTTCTTTCCTGTGTAGGACTAGCTAAACCAGCTTCTCATGGGCTTCCCAGTCAAAGGTAGCAAGAAGATTGCAAATCTCAATCTCAGTTATCTCTTAATCTTAATCAATACATTGCTATTTAAATTATGTGTGTGGCAGTCTATAATTTATCAAGTATGCCACGTCCTATAAAAAAATAGTGGGTACATAGGGAGACAGGTTTCTGTAGTGGAATAGGTGAGGGATTATTTTTATCTCCTCTGATGTTCATTACCCAGAGCCAGACTTTATTTGGAGAGTCTGAATTGGAGGTCTTCATCAGATCCCTCTTCTTGGAGCTCTGGGAATCCCATGGACGAAGGGGTAGAAAGATTGTAGGGGATAGTGGACACCAGGAGAACATGGCACTCTGAATTAACTAAACAGGACTTATATGGCCTTTTAGATACTGAAGCAGCAAGCACAGGGCCTGCAAGGGTTTGTGTCAGATCCTCTGGGTATACCTTGGTGTTTTTGGGTGATCCTTAATAGTGGGAGCATTGTGTCTCTGATTCATTTGCCTACCCTTGAAAGCCCTTCCTTCTTATTGGGTTGTCTTCTTCAGCCTTCATATGAGGGATACCACCTTGTCTGTTTGTGTTTTGTTTTGTCATGTTTGGTTGTTTTCTGTTGGAGTCCTATTCTTTTCTGAAGGGCGGTAGAGAGGGTGTGGATCTGTGGGAAAAGAAATGTGGGGGGTGGACCTGGAAGATGTGAAGGGAGAGGAATTTGTGGTTGAGATGTATTGTATGAGAGAAGACTCTATTTTCAAAAAAGAAAAAAAACACTTCTGGATTTATTTACAAACATTTTAAAGATGTATTTGTATTTTTGTGTGTATGAATGTTTTCCTGGATATATGTAGGAATGCTTTATGCTTGATGCACTCTAAGGCCAGAAGAGGGCACTGTGTACCTACCCTGGAACTGGAGTTAGAGACAGCTATGTGCTGCCATGAGGGTTCTAGAATCTGGTCACAGGATCTCTGCAAAAGCATCAATGCTATTTACTGTTGAGCCATCCTTCCAGCCTCATCATACATGTTAAAAGAATAGAAGAAACAAAATAGATTTATTTTTCAGTTACCATGTTTAACTCTCACTCACTGTACTCAAATTAGAGGCTTTGATCTAGAACATAATAGACTTCTGCATGTTATGCAGATGTATATATTCCTGAGCCATAAAAAAGACACGAGAAAGGTCACTGATGTTCATGAGGAATGTCTGACACAAAAGGATCTAGAGAGTAATATGTGGTGTGTTTTATTTGTGACTAACCTGGGTGGCATGCTGCCATGGTGATGGAGAAATACCCAGTAAAACATATTCAGTACACAGAGACTCCAGACAGAGGTTTGAGCTAGACCCTTTCTGTCATTGACTTCTCCAATTTCAATCATCACTTACCAGTTGTACCTAAGATAAAGTCGCTTTAGGTATTATGCAGTGCAAAATGTCCTTTAAGAACTTACTCAGAAATTAAAAGTACTGTGTGTTATGCTTTATGATTATTTCCAGTTCAGACTTTGTATCTCTTGCTTTAAAGCCTCATGCTCCTCCAGGTGAGCTAGTAAATCCTGTAATACAGATCTGAATAACAAGAGTGAATCAATGGGTATGTGCCAACTGAGCACCCCCCCCCCAAACAAGTCTATTGGCATGTACAAGTTTGAGGAGTTAGTTCAATAAAATAACAAGTGGAAAATCCATTGAAAAACTGTTTTCAAAATAGAAATCTCATGTTTATAGCTAGCTGATATTCTGAAGTTAGAATTCAGATTACCAAGGAAGGTTTAAAGACTAGAAAGCATTTGCCTTTGATTCAGTTTACTGGGACCACTAGTACAGTTCTGAATTTTTTGAGCTAAAAAGGGAAAGAAGTTCGTGAACAATTCTAGTTTTGAGGCCACAAAAGGCGATCAAAAATTGAAAATGGGTGTGATGAAAACTGACAGGCAAGTAACAGCAACAAGTAATATGTTACAACATGACAGATAATGTTTCAGATATATAACAAGGATGACCACTCAGAGAAATTTTTGTAGTTTGCTGGCAGCATATAAAAATAATAGCAAGTAGGTAATAGAGTAAGTGATGGGGTCAGGTCAGAACAGTGGGAAGGTGATGGCTTAGAGAGCACAATCACTATCACTCTGAGATGGTGACATCATTTTTTTCCCAATTTCCCTGGTGCCCAGAGAGTTGACCTTGACACAACAAAGAGATCTTGAGCATTTTTGGAGAAAATACAGTATTTGGATTCACTTATTTTAAAGCAAATATTCTACCTTTTAAAATTAATGTTTATATCAAGCAACTTAATACATGTATAAATATGTATTCTATATGTAAAGTGATTGTCAAATACAGACATAAAACACAATTTTTAGTTATAAAACCAAATTCTATCTATAAAGGTTATTTAAATGCACATAGTAAAAGAAATAATGACTTTTACACTGGTGATAATCCTGACTGAGAAATTCCTTACTTCTTTCTCTCTTGCCTCACTGCTTCATATCCTATATAAAGCAGAGTACTTCTCTTCCCACTACTGACTTTAGTTCAGACCTGTTCAATTTTTGTGGACCTCACTATCAGCTCAAACTTCCTTTAGATTCTTCTTTCATTTTCTCCTCCACTGAACCACTCGAGTAGTTATGTTAGAGATCCTGTCACTTATGTTCACAAACCTTTGTTGCTGGAAAACAGACTTTATACCCTTTGGCCTGACATTTATGCCTCTTTAAAAATAGGTGGCTTAATACAAAAAGTGTTGTAGTACCATGAAAAGAAGTAAAAAGATGACATGCCTGGTTTCCTAAACAACTCTACAGCATTTGCAGAATCACAGAATGGAACAATATTTAGTTTTTTGTGAGATGTAGCTATTACATTCTTAAATTGGAGAATACTATGATACCTGAGTTAAAAGGCTGTTCAGAGAACCATATTTTTTAAAAGATTGAGAACACTATAAGGAGAGAACAAAATCTTTGTTACTGTTTGCAATACTACTTTCCATCTCTTTCTTCAGGTACATATTATGCACTCTAAAATATTAAATATTATCCAAAAACAGCAATGTTTCCCTCATTTGACTTTGGATATTAGTTTCTGGTTTTCTATTTGCAAATATAACACATAACTGCTATTTTAGTTTGTTTAATTTTAGAGGCTATAAATATAAAATGGATTTCAGTGGTTAAAATGAAATTACTGGTATTGCTCCTGGAGGTGCTGTGGTCAGAGTTCTTAACTTTTCAAGGGTGAGCATATCTGAGCACTGAATCTGATATTGACTTCTCCTTAAATTCTCTGCTGCTAAATTCTTCCTTCCATATATAAGGACTCTCCTTCTTAATAACACACAAAGTACTTTGTGAACATGAAGGTACTGTTATGGGTAGCACCAGGTGATAGGGATTTTCTGGGTCTCACTTTGTTGGGTGTCTGTGAATGCCAGATTGCTGCACATGACAGATTCAGATCCTCTACTAGTGCTTGGTTTCACCTGGAACATTCTGTGTCCTCATTATGATCCCTGTAGCAAGAGAACATTTTTTTTTTGAAAATGTGTTATCATTCTTTCTGTAGCAATTTGGCCATCACCTTTTCATCTATTTCTCACCACTCATGTCTGAATAAAGGTCCAAAGCTATGGGGTATCCTCAAAGGATAGAGGAAGAGAAGAACACATACCAGGAAAGAGCTGGAATGGGAAAGATCTGCCTACTAAAGGGAGGCACCAGGTAAATGATAAAGTAAAAGACTTTGCTCTTCAATAAAAGCTTTAAAGCTCCAATTGTTCATGATAGAGATGAACATTCAATTGTTCACGATAGAGATGAACAGAGGAGGCTCTGTGAACACCTCTCTGGACCTCTTAGCGTTGTTTTGAGGAGAGAAGCAAGAAGGATTTTTCCTCCCTTCCTCCCTTCCTCCATTCCTTCCTTTGTTCCTTTTTTTCCACCCTTCCTTCCTTCCTTCCTTCCTTCCTTCCTTCCTTCCTTCCTTCCTTCCTCCCTTCCTTCCTTCCTTCCTTCCTCCCTTCCTTCCTTCTTTCCTTCTTTCCTTCCTTCTTTTCTTCCTTCCTTCTTTTATTCTTTGTTTCTTTCATTCCTTCCTACCTTCCTTCTATTTTTTGATTCAAAATAGGATCTCCTATGAAACACTTGAGCATGTGATACTCCTACCTCAGATTTCTGAGCGCTGGGATTATAGGTAGGTATGTGCCACTTAATCTAACTGGTTAGCTACCTATTTGCTACGCCTAGATAATTGATTGACTGGTTTCTCTTATAAATGTATTTTTAAGTCCTAAAGGGATTTTTAAAGGAAATCTTAAGTCAACTAACTCAAAGGTCATAAGTTTAGAAAAATGGTAAATACTTTTGTTTGCAGTCCATCATACTAGAAGGATAAGATGGGGCAGGGAATGGGGCTCAGGGGATCCGGTGTGGTGAGAGCCAGGGAGTAAGGGCCAGGAGAATAAATACTAATAGGCAGATGGTACAGAGGGTAGTGGAGGCATCTCCAGATGGGGACTTGCCAGAGATCTGGAATGATGGAGACTCTAGGTAGTCTATGAGGTTGACTCTAGCTGAGATATCTAGCACTGGAAAATATGGAAACTGAAGTGCCCACCTCCTGTAGCCAGGCAGGAGGGATAAAGGCACCAACACATCCACAAAACCTTCAACCCAAAATTAGTCCTGTCTTCAAGAAGTGTAGAGACAAAGATGAAGCATAGAGAGACTAAAGGAATGGTCAACAAATGACTGGCTCAACTTGAGACCCATCCCATGGTTCAGAATCAATCTCTGACACTATTTATGATACTTTGTTATGCTTGTAGCATAACTACCCTCTGAGAGGCTCCATCCAGTAGCTGACAGAAACAGATATAGAGACCCACAACCAAACATTAGACAAAGCTTGGGAAATGTTATGGAAGAGTTGGAGGAAGGATTAAGAAACCTAGATAGGATACAGACTCTACAAGAGGACTAACAGAGTCAATTAATGTGGATCCTTTTGGAGAGATTGAACCACCAACCAAAGAGCATACAAAGATTGGAGCTAATCACTCTGCACACATGTAGCAAATATGCAACATGATCTTTATGGAGTTTCCTGCAAAACTAAAGTGAGGACTGTTCCTGATTCTGTTGCCTGCCTGTGTATCCTTTTTCCCTAATTGGAGTGCCTTGACTAGTCTCCTTGGGAAAAGATGAGCCTAGTTCTGCAGTGACTTGAGTTGCCAGCATAGGTTGCTATCCAGGGAGGCCTCCCCCTTTTTAGACAAGAAGGGGTGAGGAATAGTGGGAAGGGCTGTGTGTGTGGGAGGACTGGAAGGAGATGGGGGCTTTTATAGGGATGTAGAGTAAATAAATAAATGAATGGGAAAGAAAGAATAGATTGGGTTCTGGCCAAAATAAAAAAAATAATGATTAATTGCTGATTTATTTCAACATGTAGCTTTTCATTTTCAGACAAATGAACAAAACAATAAACCCATTAAACTGAAAAATAAAAGACTTCTCTTAAGCAGAAATAATACACAATGAACACTGTGAGGCTTTTTGTTGTTTTAAGATTGCAAAAATTTTTTTCTTCTATCTAAGTGACTATATGATTTTGCATAGGAATTCACGTCTAGCATAATTGTGACTAACATTGTAGTTTAATCATGAAAAGATGTTAGAATTTTTATTCTTCTTTAAAGAAAATTGCTGCAAAAGGATTTAATCATAGTTCACAGAGTGGATTTGTTTTTTAGGTGTGGAGAAATTTTAATTAAAAACTTGATACTTTTTGTATCTGATTATAATTATGTAGACAAAGCAATACTTGCTAACATTGAGGTTTGCAAAAAGGTGACTATGAACAAGGACAGAGACTGCAGTGCTTAAAAATAAAACAATACTACACACTGCAACTAACAGAATAAAACAGGCTTTAAACTAATCAGAATTCATCATCACCAGAGTTAATTTCATGGTACCATACTGTTATCTGTCAAACTTTCATACAATTAACAGAAAATATTTCCCAGTGTTTCCATAGAGTTTGAACATTTCAGTGGATCAGGCAGCCCACACAAGGCCAAAGAGCTATAAAATATTAATTCATTACAAGCATTTGTCCAACAATCTGAACACTTATTATTGGGCAAAACAATTTTGCCCTAACAAGTGACTCAGTTAAAGTGAACACTGTCAACCATTACAGAACAAGGCATATTTCCCAACTTCTTAAAATGTTTTTTTTAAAGCCTAATATCATAAAGACCATCTTCATGACACAGCTTTCAATTTTTCCTAGTTATACCTCCTGAGAAATGAAGAGGAGCATGGTTGAACCATCCATTAACAAGATGGTTGTGGCTTTTGCAAGAATAGGGTGGGAGAGGAGCATGCTGAGATTGTGGCTTAAGCAGTTTTGCTTCCTTAGGGTACATCTTTTTATTACTCAAAGGGCTGATGAATTCTTTATTACAAAAAAAAAACCCGAAACTTTTGTCATAGCCAATGTCAAGAAAATATCTGAGAGGGAAGATGTGAGTCTGGATTCTGACTGGCCACTCCTCACAACAGTTAATCAGGGTAGCAGAGAAAACACCACTCTGAGGAGAGTCTCACTGTGTGTTTCTATCCCTTCTTAGCAGAATAGAAATCTATAAAATTTTAACTTGTACTGTATAAAACTTTTGAATAAAATTCTTATTTCATTATTTACGTTCTTTTTCAAACGCCTCTTCACTTGTTGAAAGTATTTATAGTGCAAGAAGCTGACATTTACAGCTAGTTGTTTGTAAAAGTTATTTAAAAAGTATAAAAGGAGCATTAACTACATGTGAATCCAGTTGTGCTTGAAGAGACTCATTTTGGTGTTACTCAGTTCATCAACTCCCTGAGAGCACTTGTGTCTGAAATCATGTGATGAAGGGTGCTTGGCATTTAGCAGATTCCATAAAGCCATCATATTAACACCAACTCTTTGTATGCAAAATTTTTGAAGCTAGAAGACATTTAAAAGTAGTTTAGTCACACTTTCTCATGAGTTTATTCACATTTGACTTCTCACTCTGTAACCATCATTCTTTCAGCTTTCCAGGCTCATGTGGTTGTGGCTGCAGGCCTTGTTTAATGAATCTAAATATATGTATCAAATAAGGAAACATATCATCAAACAACAAAATGGAAGCTCCTTGTCACTATGAAAATGATTTTTCACAAAAGGAAAATAATGTCAAGGAATTCATAGGAAACTTACAATCATGAAAATAACATTAAAATTGTAAAAAATTAATTTGCAAAATTTTATAAAATGGCCATTTTATTTTATCTTTATGAGAATACCAAGAGAAAGTGGCTGCAATCTTACTATTCTTTATTTCGAGAGACTGTCCCAAACTTAACCTGTTAAACAGCTCCAGCCAGCCAGGGAGACAAAATGCAAATATAGTCCAGTTTAAGAGCACAGATTTTCAGCATTACCAAGGATACAAACAGGAAGGAAATGGAATGGGAAGGAGGGAAGGAAGAAGAGAGAAGCAAAAAAGGAAAAGAGCAAGAATGGCCTATTCTTAGTCTATTTAGTGGTATTGGTTTTATTTTGGGTTTTAGTGCTAATTCTCAGTGTTAGTCAGGGCTGGAGAAAATCTGAGCCCAGAATATTTAAGGATAATATTGATAACATTATTGAGGTTTTTTTTTTTCTAAACAGTTTGTTTAGGAATGAGTACATGACCCAAATTCATCATTAGTGATGCTTAGGAGTTTGGTTTAAGGGTAGGTGCTTATTCTGAACATTAGAGTTAAAATGCATTCCTAGGAATTGTTGGAAGCTATTCTTACCCACTAGATAATGGAGTTCATGGTACAGAAGGTAGAGCAAGTGCAACAAGAGGAAGGATCTTCTGTAGTGCAGTGAGCTGTGAAAACAAATCAAGCCTGAAACCTAGACTATTTCCTGATATCTTTATTTAATTAAAAAAGAAATTAAAAGGCCTTTGAAATTTCAGCAATTCTGGTGATCAAGTTTGTTTGTTGATGACAACTAAAGGCACCATAATTGATACAAGTATTCAAAATCTGAGGATTTACAACTAAGGTTGTAGTTTAGTTGGTAGCATGCTTGTTTAGTATGCAGGTTGCTCTTGAGTTTAATATTTTTCACTATCTCAGCTTTAGCATTAGATAAACTGAGTAAGACAGCACATATCTGTAATCTCAGAACTTGAGATGTAGAATCAAGAGCATTAGTAGTATAGGGTCATCACCTTTATGTAGTGATTGAGTTTGATGCCAAATTTGTACAAACTCATATATACAACTCTTTTTCAAAAAACTAAAAAGCTATATAATCTGCCTTGACATAACAATTACAACATGGACATTTTATAGCAAGAAAAACTCAGAGATATATACAGTTGTATAACTATCAAATAAGATTACCTAGTTTCATGTAGTAGAAGAGCATAAGAGAATAAATAACCTTTCATAAACAAGAGATAGAAAAAAAGACAAAACTAAATTTCCAGTAAAAGGGAGGTATAGTTTGAGTTGAAATGTCCCCTCCAGACTCAGTGTTTAAATGTTCGTTTCCCAGCTGGTGACATTTTAAAGGAAGGAGATAGAGGCGCACTAGAGAAGGTCTGTCATTGAGAACAGGCTTTGAGACTTTATAACCGGCTCCTTCCCCTTTCTATTCACTTTCTGCTTCTGAGCGTAGATGGAATGTAACCAGCTAGCCTCCTACTCCTGTCACCATCCCTTCCTGCCTTTGCTGTTATGCCTCCTATAACATGATGAACTTTATTCCTCTGACACTGTAAGACAAAATAAACTCTTTCTCCTTCAAGTTGGTTTTTGTCAGGTGTTTTATCACAGTAACAAAAAAGTAAATAAGATGAGGGAGTTGGTTAATAAGTTATATTCATAAAGTAAGATCACATATACATACTTATTCTTTTGTATCCATAAATTAGCAGAATGTATTAAATTCTTAAAATAATACATATCAAAATATTAAATATATAATATTAAATCAATAGAATTAAATATCAAGGATAAATTATATTAACCATATAAACTCATATATACAATTGTACAATACACACATGTACAAATATGTATTAATAATTATAAGATTTTTATCTTGGATGATGAACATGGCAGAACTTTTATCTGTCCTTTTAAAATTTTAAGGATGTATATTTTTATGAAACAATGAAAAGATTTCTAAATGATTAAAATTTATCTTAGCAGAAATGCAATGTTTAAGCTTTGGTCTGTGTCTAATATAGGTGTGAATGTCTAACTCCTGCTCACAGTATATACTCTTTGCCAAGGTCAAATTGTCTTCATTATTATGGAGCCATAAGGCAGAGAAAGTCCTCTCCAACTCTGTGGTTCCTATGTCCACTTTAAGGATATATTGTGATTCCTTCTTCTTCTCATGGAGCATAGTTCTATAATTTTATTTACTGTCTGTCATTTTCCTTGATTCAGTCATATCTTTGTGTTGTGATTATTTTCTCACTATTCATTTTTACAAGCATCTTAACAGCATCCTATGTAAGTTAAATTACTTACTTAAAGTAAGCTAATTACTTACTTTTAAATCCATTTATCTATTGCTTAAATTCTCATTCATCAAATCCACCTCCAATACTTCCATTATAATTCCTTCCCTATAATTGCTTCCCCAATTTATCTACAAGTTTCATATTCTGTGTTTTAAATCCAAAGAATCCACTTAGATTAGCCTGTACATACAAGAATGTAAGATGTGAATAATTGCTAATGTCTTTGGGATAATGTATCACTGATTTATTTTTGTTTTACTTGCCTTATCACTTACTTTTGCAATTATTTAGCCAGTACCTTCTTGTTCCTTCATTCCTCCTTCTTTGTCTTCCATTTGCCCATCCATTTACACTCCTATACCTTATCCTTTCCATCTTCTTTTTCCTATTAATTAATATTAATTTACTTTACATCTCTATCATAGGCCCTCACCCCATATGTGTCCTTGTTCATATGATCCATTCAATTCACACCCCTTACCTTCTCCTCTGTGAAAGGGAAGATTCTCACTTGGTTCCAACTCACCCTGGCACCTCAAGTCACGCAGGAATAGGCACATCCTCTCACACTGAGGCCAGACAAGACAGACCAGTTAGTGGAACAGGATCCACAGGCAAGCAACAGAGTCAGGGTAAACCCCCAATGTCAGTTGTTGGAAGACATGCATGAAATGTATAGGGGGCCTAGGTATAGCTAGTCCTTGTATGCTCTTGGGTTGGTGGTTCAGAAAGTGTCCAGGAGTCCAGGTTAGTTGACTCTGTTGATCTTTCTACAGGGTTCCTACTCCTTCAGGTTTCAGGAGCCATAATGGGACAATCTAATAACTAGCAGGTAATCTGAAATGACTTGCCTTGGATTATTATATCATCTGCGAAAAGTGAGTCCTTATTTAGCAAGGCTGAAAAGGAACTCATTTTAGGAAAGATTCCTGCTATTAAGATGCGTTTCCTATTATTATTATTAAACAAACATAACAATCACTAACCAATAGCACACCCCTTTGGAGCAGATCTCTGCAGATCCACGAAGATGTACTGTCTTACAGTGATGCTATATAGACAAATAGATGACTTCTTAAGTCTTAATGATGATCCTACAAGAATTCCTAAAATTATATCAATGATTATTAAGCTCTTTTATAGTGGGACTGCTATTAGGTTCAAAACTGCAATGAGAACTCTGCAAGTCTCTCAAGTGTCGTCAGTTAATTGCTCTTAGATAGTAACCAGATTGTCTCCTACTCAGAGCACATTCCAAGAGGTTGTAAAACAATTAACATTAAGAGGGAACTAATGATTTATTATAGGTGCTAGGACAGAAGATAAAATATTGCCTGGGTTTATCTATACAAAACTTCACTAATAACTTAGTTATAGTTTTAAACCTTCAGTGAATGTGTGGAACTAGACAGGTGATAGATGTTCAGCCAGATAATTACTCCTAATGGATATGCATGTAAACATTCTCTGTTGTAAAACTTCTATTTCAATTTATAATTTGATTTTTGCTGTGAACTTGTGATGAACTTTGTAACATGTGATCATGTATTCTGAAATATATATATAAGTATTGAGGACAAAGAGATGAGAGGCAGATAGAATAGAGAGAATAGAATTTTTTTCTCTTTCCCCAGATAGAGTAGAATTTTTCCCTTCCCCTGCTTAGGATCTTTCTGATTTTCCCCTTAGATAGCTTTCATAGGAAACTTTTAAAACAACTTAATAATAAATGCTATAATCACATCTCTAAGTGTTTTTTCTTCCTGAGACTTCCGACTAGCATGGTGAAAGTTAGAGCCCAGCAGTTCTTGCTGAGATAGAACAAAAGCCACATTGCCTAATCGTCCACTGTTAGGCTACAGGTATTAATCATCTAAGCCAGCAACCTTTTACTCTCAGAAGGAGAAAGAAGTTTTTAGGACTTTTTAGAAGTTATCATCAGCATTTCAGTACAGTTAGAGAGCTAGAACGTCTGGAGACCCTCAGACTTTATAGCCACACCAGAGTCCTACTCTGCCCTCACCACTACCTTCTCCAGACCGGGAGGCTCTCAGCATTCAGGGCCTGTGATTCTTCCGCCAGTGCTTCCGTAAGAGTCCCAAAACTCTATCCAATGTTTGACTGTGGGTTTCTGTATCTGTTTCTGTCAGTACTGGATGGAGCCTCTCAGAGGGCAGTTATGCTAGGCTCCTGTCTACAAGCATAACAGAGTATCATTAATAGTGGCAGGGATTGGTTCTGGGTCTTGGGATGGGTCTCAAGTTGGGACAGTTATTGGTTGGCCATTCCTCAGTCTCTGCTCCATCTTTGTCCCTGAACTTGTCGGCAGAACAAATTTTGAGTTGAAGGTTTTGTGGGTGGGTTATTGTCCTTATCCCTCCACTGGGAGTACTGCCTAGCGGCAGGAGGTGGCTACTTCAGGCTCCATATTCCACACTGCTAGGAGACTCAGTTAGAGTCACCCTCATAGACTCCCTGGAGCCTCCATTATTCCAGGTCTCTGGCACTTCCTAGAGATGCTCTGCCACATTTCTGATCATGTTTCTGAACCCCTCTTCCTGGCTTTCCCTACACCTGATGGTACTCTCACCTGCCATTTCCCTCCTCATACCCTCTCTCACACAGTTCTTTCCTTCCATCTACTTTCAATGACAATTTTATATCCCATTCCAAGTGAGATCAACACATCCTTCAAACATCCTTCCTTGGAACATCCTTGTTATTCAGCTTCTTTTGGGTCTGCGTGCTGTAGAATAGATATTCTGAACTTTATGGGTACTATGCACTTATAAGTGATTATGTCATGTATGTCCTTTGGAGTCTGGGTTACCTCACTGAGCATGGTATTTTCTAGTTCAATCCATTTGCCTGAAAATTTCAGGATGCCATTGTTTCTAATAGCTGAGTAGTTATTCCATTGGGTAATTCCATTGTTTAAAACAATCCAATCTTCAGTTGACGGGTATTTGGATTGTTTCCAGTTTTTGGCTATTACAAATAAAGCTGTTATGAACATAGTGGAGTAAGTGTCCTTGTGGGATGGTAGATCATCTTTTGGGCATATGCACAGGAGTGGTATGGCTGGGTCTTAAGAGAGAACTATTCTCAATTTTTTTGAGTAACCTCCACATATATTTGCAAAGTGGTTGTAAGTTTACCTCCCATCAGCAGTAGAGGAGTGTTTTCCTTGCTCCACATTCTCACTAGCATGTGATGTCCCTTGAGTTTTTGATATTAGCCACCTGATGGAAATAAGAATGAATTACATGTCTTTTTGTTTGCACTTCTGTGATTAGAGATCCCTCTGTTGAGAATTATCTGATTAGCTCTGCACCCCATTTTTTAATTGAGTTATTTGGTTTGTTTGGTGTTTACCTTCTTGAGTTTGAGTTCTTTATATGTTTTGGATATTAGCCTTCTATCAGCTGAAGGGTTGCTGAAGATGTCTTCCAAATGTGTAAGTTCCAGTTTTATCCTATTGTCAGAGTCCTTTGCTTTACAGAAGGTTTTCAGTTTCATGAGGTCCCATTTATTGTTGATCCTAGTACATGAGCTATTGTTATGCTATTCAAGAAGTTGTCTCCTGTACCAATTCATTCAAGGCTATTTCCCATTTTCTCATCTATTAGATTTAGTATAACAAAGTTTATATTGAGGTCTTTGATCCATTTGCATTTGAGTTTTTTTCAGGGTGATAAATAAGTGTCTATTTGCATTATTCTACATACAGACATCCACTTAGACCAGCATCATTTGTTGAAGATGCTCTCCCTTTTCCATTGTATGATTTTGGTCTCTTTGTTACAAAAAAGAATCAAGTGTCCATAGGTATATTGGTTTATTTCTGACTCTTTGATTTGATTCCAGTAATTAACCTCTCTGTTTCTATACCCATACCATGCAGTTTTTATGGCTATTGTTCTGTAGTACACCTTGAGATCAGGGATGGTGATTGCTCAAGAAGTTCTTTTATTGTTTAGGATTGTTTTAACTATCCTGGATGTTTGATTTTTTTTGTATAAAGTTGAGAATTAATCTCTCAAAATCTGTAAGAAATATGGTGGAATTTTTATGGAAATTATATTGAACTTGTAGATTTCTTTTGGCCAGATGGCCATTTTCACTATGTTAATCCTACTGATCCATAACCATCGTAGATCTGTCCATCTTATGATATCATCCTCAATTTCTTTCAGAGACTTGTTCTTGTCATACAGGTCTTTCACTTGCTTGGTTAGAATTACATCAAGATATTTTATATTATTTGTGGCTATTTTGAATAGTGCTCTTTCTCTGTTTTCTTGTTCAGCCAATTTATTTTTTTGGGTAATGGGGAGCTAATGATTTTTTTGAGTTAATTTTGTATCCAGTCAGTTTTCTGAAGGTGTTCATTATCTGTAGGAGCTATCTGGTAGAATTTTTCTGGTCACTTATGTATGCTATCATATCATCTGTGAATAGTGTGATACTTTGACTTTATTTCCAATTTGTATCTCTTTTACCTTCTATGGTTGTCTCTTATTGCTAAGACTGGAACTTCGAATTTTATATTGAAGAGATACAGAGAGAGTGGACAGCTTTTTTTTGCCCTTGATTTTGTCGAATTGCTTTAAATTTCTTGTCATTTAGTTTGGTGTTGGCTATTGGCTTGCTGTATATTGCCATTATTGTGTTTAGGTATGTGCACTGTAGTCATGATCTCTCTAAGACTTTTTGTATGAAGGGGTATTGTATTTTGTCAAAGGCTTTTTCAGCATCCAATGAGATGACCATATGATTTTTTTCTTTCAGTTTTTTAATTGAATATTTCATTTATTTACATTTCAAATGTTGTCCCCCTTCCCAGTTTCCTCTCTGCAAAGCCCTTATCCCATTTCCCCTCTGCCTACTTCTATGAGGGTGCTCCCCCACCCTCCCACACCCATCTCACCAACCTGGCATTCCCCTACACTGGGACATCGATCCTTCACAGGATCATGGGTTTCTCCTCCCATTGATGTCAGATAAGGTCATCCTCTGCTACATATGTAGCTGCAGCCATGAGTGCCTCCATGTGTACTCTTTAGTTGGTGATTTAGTCCCTGGGAGTTCTGGGGGATCTGGTTGATATTGTTGTGCTCCCTATGGGGCTGCAAACCCCTTCCACTTCCTCAGTCCTTTCTCTAAATCATCCATTGGGTCTCTGTGCTCAATCCAGTGGTTAACTGTGAGCACCTGCATCTGTATTTGTCAGGCTCTGACAGAGCCTCTCAGGAGACAATTATCTCAGGCTCCTGTCAGTAAGTATTTCCTGTCATCCCCAATAGTATCTGAGTTTGGTGTCTGTATATGGAATGGGTCCCCAGGTGGGGCAGTTTCTGGTTGGCCTTTCCTTCAGTCTCTGTTCCATACTTTGTCCCTGTATTTCTTCCTGTAAGTATTTTGCTCCCCCTTCTAAGAAGGACTGAAGCATCCACACTTGGGCCTTCCTTCTTTATGAGCTTCATATGTTCTGTGAATTGAATCCTGGGTATTTCAAGATTTGGGGCTAATATCCACTTATCAGTGAGTGCATACTATGTATGTCCTTTGTGACTGGGTTACCTCACTCAGGATGATATTTTCTAGTTCTACCCATTTGCCTAAGAGTTTCATGAATTCATTGTTTTTAATTGCTGAGTAGTACTCTATTGTGTAAATGTACCACATTTTCTGTATCCATTCCTCTATTGAAGGACATCTGGGTTCTTTCCAGATTCTGGCTATTATAAATAAGGCTGCTATAAACAAATTGGAGAATGTGTCCTTGTTATGTGTTGGGGCATCTTTTGGATATGTCCCTAGGAGTGGCATAGCTGGGTCCTCAGGTGGTACCATGTCCAGTTTTCTGAGGAACTGTCAGACTAATTTCCCGAGTGGTTGTACCAGCTTTCAATCCCACCAACAATGGAGAAGTGTTCCTCTTGCTCCACACCCTTGCCAGCATCTGCTGTCACCTGAGTTTTTGATCTTAGGCATTCTGACTGGCATGAGGTAGAATCTTAGGGTTGTTTTGATTTGTATTTCTCTGATGACCAAGGATGTTGAACATTTCTTTAGATGCTTTTTGGCCATTCAGGATTACTCCGTTGAGAATTCTTTGTTTAGTTCTGTACCCCATCCCATTTTTAAAATAGGATTATATGGTTCTCTGGAGTCTAACTTCTTGAGTTATTTGTATATATTGGATATTAGCTCTCTATCAGATATAGGATTGGTAAAGATCTTTTCCCAATCTATTGGTTGTCATTTTGTCCTATTTAGAGTGTCTTTTGCTTTAGAGAAGCTTTGGAATTTTATGATGTCCTATTTGTAGATTGTTGATCTTAGAGCCTAAGCCATTGGTGTTCTGTTCAGGAAATTTTGTCCTGTGCCCATGTGTTAGAGGCTCTTCCCCATTTTTTCTTCTATTTGATTTAGTGTATCTGGTTTTATGTGGAGGTATTAGATTCCCTTGGATTTGAGATTTAAACAAGGAGATAAGAATGGGTTGATTTGCATTCTTCTATATGCTGATTGCCAGTTGAACCAGCACCATTGGTTGAAAATGCTGTCTTTTTTTCCACTTGATGATTTTAGCGCCTTTGTCAAAGATCAAGTGACCATAGGTATATGGTTTTATTTCTGGGTCTTCAATTCTATTCCATTCATCTACTTGCATGTCTCTGTACCAGAACTATTTAGTTGTTATCACTATTGCTCTGTAGTATAGCTTGAGGTCAGGAATGGTGATTCCCCCAGAAGTTTTCTTCTTGTTGAGAATAGTTTTCACTATCCTGGTTTTTTGTTATTCTAAATGAGTTTACAAATTACTCTCTCTAACTCTATGAAGAATTGAGTTGGAATTTTGATGGGGATTGCATTGAATCTGTAGATTGCTTTCAGCAAGATCGCCATTTTTGCTATATTTAATCCTGTCAATCCATGAGCATGAGATCTTCTTCAATTTCTTTGTTCAGAGACTTGAAGATCTTATCATATAGATCTTTCACTTACTTGGTTAGAGTCACACTAAGATATTTTTTGTATTATTTGGGACTGTTGTGAAGGGTGTCATTTCACTAATATTTCCATTTATCATTTGAGTAGATGAAGATAACTGATTTGTTTGAGTTAATTTTGTATTCATCTACTTTGCTGAAGTTGTTTACCAGCTGTAGGAGTTAATCTGGTAGAATTTTTGGTGTTGCCTAAGTATACTATCATTTCATCTGCAAGTAGTGATATTTTGACTTCTTTCTTTCCAACTTGTATCCCTTTGACTTCCTTTTGTTGTCTAATTTTTCTGGCTAGGACTTTGAGTACTATACTGAATACAGAGAGATTGGGCAGCCTTGTCTAGTCCCTGATTTTAGTGGGATTGCATCAATTTTCTCTCCATTTAGTTTGATGTTAGCTACTGGTTTGCTCTATATTGTTTTTATTATGATTAGGTATGAGCTTTGAATTTCTGATCTTTCCAATACTTTTAACAAGAAGGAATGTTGAATTTTGTCAAATGCTTTCTCAGCATCAAATGAGATGGTAATGTGACTTTTTTCTTTGTGTTTATTTATATAGTAGATTATGTTGATGGATTTCCATATGTTGAACCATCCATGTGTCCCTGGGATGAATTCCACTCTATTATGGTGAATGATCTTTTTGATGTGTTCTAGGATTCAGTTTGCAAGAATTTTATTGAGTATTTTTGCATTAGTATTCATAAAAGAGTTAGATCTGAAGTTCTCTTTCTTTGTTGGGTCTTTATGTAGTTTAGGTATAAATGTTTAGGTATTGTGGCTTCATAGAATAATTGGATACTGTTCCTACTATTTCTATATTGTGGAATATTTTGAAGAATATTGATATTAGTTCTTCTTTGAAGGTTTGATAGAATTCTGCACTAAAATTATCTGGTCCTGGGCTTTTTTGATTGGCAGACTTTTAATGATTGCTTCTATTACCTTAGTGGTAATGGAACTGTTTAGATGGTTTATCTGCTCCTGATTTAACTTTGGTACACTGTATCTGACTAGAAAATTGTCCATTTCCTCTAGATTTTCCAGTTTTGTTGAGTATAGGCTTTTGTAGTAGGAACTGATGATTTTTTTTTAATTTCCTCAATTTCTGTTGCTATGTCTCCCTTTTCAGTTCTGATTTTATTAATTTAGATACTGTCCTTGTGCCCTCTGGTTAATCTGGCTATGGGTTTATCTATCTTGTTGATTTTCTCAAAGAACCAGCTCCTGGTTTTGTTGATTCTTTGTATAGTTCTTTTTGTTTCTACTTGGTTGATTTTAGCCCTGAGTTTGAGTGTTTCCTTCTGTCTACTCCTTTTGGGTGTATTTGCTTTTTTTTTTGTTCTAGAGCTTTTAGATGTGCTATCAAGCTGCTAGTATATGCTCTGTCTAGTTTCTTTTTGGAGGAACTTAGAGCTATTTCTCTTAGCACTGCTTTCATTGTGTCCCATAAGTTTTGGTATGATGTGGCTTCATTTTCATTAAATTCTAAAAAGTCTTTAATTTTTTTCTTTATTTCTTCCTTGACCAAATTATCATTGAGTAGATAGTTGTGCAGCTTCCATGTGTATATGGCCTTTCTGTTGATTTTGTTGTTATTAAAGACCAGCCTTAGTCTATGGTGATCTGATAGGATACATGGAAATATTTCAATCTTCTTATATCTGTTAAAGCCTGTTTTATGACTGTTCATATGATCAATTTTTAAGAAAGTACCATGAGGTGTTGGGATTATAATCTTTTGTTTTAGGATGAAATGTTCTATAGATATCTGTTAAATCCATTTGGTTCATTTCTTCTGCTAGTTTCACTGTGTCTCTGTTTGGTTCCAATTTCTGTGGTCTGTCCATTGAAAAGTTTGGGGTGATGAAGCCTCACACTATTATTATGTGAGGTGCAATGTTTTCTTTGATCTTTAGTAAAGTTTCTTTTAGGAATGTTGGTGTTTTTACAGTTGTAGCATAGATGTTCAAAATTGAGAGCTCATTGTGGTAGATTTTTCCTTTGATGAATATGAAGTGTCCTTACTTTTTTTTGATAAGTTTTGATTTAATGTCAATTTTATTTGATATGTGAATGGCTACTCCACCTTGTTTCTTGGGACCATTTGGTGGGAAAATTTTCTCCAACCTTTTATTCTGAGGTTGTGTCTGCCTTTGTCACCAAGTTGGATTTCCTGTATGCAGCAAAATGCTGGGTCTTGTTTAAGTATCTAGTCTGTTAGTCTATGTTTTCTTATTGGGGAATTGAGCCTATTAAAGACCAGTGTTTTTTGGTTCCTGTTACTTTTGTTGTTAGAGGTAGAATTATGTTTATGTGGCTACCTTCTTTTGGTTTTGTTGAAAGAAATTACTTTCTTGTTTTTCTTTTTCCTTTTTTTGAGGTGTTTTTTAATTGGATATTTTATTAATTTACATTTCAGATGTCATCTGCTCTCCCATTCCTCTCTCTAGAACCCCTCTATGACATCTCCCATCCTCCCTTTTGCTTTTATTCCATTTTAATTTCATGCAAGTATTAAGGTCAGTTCTAGGTTGAAAGACTAGCAATACAATAGGTGCAAATAGTCAAGGAACAAGCAAGACAATAAACACAAATAGTCAAAGAACAAGCAGGAAAATAAATAGAGTCCTATGATCACTGTTTCTAAAGGTTCAGGTTGACCAAAATATCTGAGCCTACTTCCCTGTCCTAGCCCAAGTCATTTGTGTGTTTGAAGCCCACTTCCTTGTTCTAGCCTAAATTTAGATTCCTATCTGAAATTACTTCTTTGATCTAGCCTAATATTAGATTCCTGCCTGAAATTACTTCTTTGTTCTAGCCTAAGATTTAGATTTCTGCCTGAAATTACAATTTTGTTCTAGCCTAATGTCATATTCCTGACTGAATCCTATTTCCTTGTCCTTGGCCAATGTCATATTTTTGCCAAGCAGCACATTTCTTTGCCCTTGGCCCATGTCAGATTCTTGCCAAGTAGCCCCAAAAGCTCTCTGCCTCTCCCTCTTTTTTATTTCATTAACAGGAGTGAGTCTGTCTTTGGCCATTCTAAGACACCTTCCTTACTTGTTATGAAATATGCATTATCAAAAGCAATGCGCTTCTGTCTTAAATTGGTAAGGCTCTGTGCAGAATCTTACCCATCCTTGGCTTGCCAGTCTATTAATTTAATAACTCTGTCTGGGGGTCCATTTTCAGGTTCAAGCCATGTACTTTGGCTGCTAACGTGTTGATGTTGTTAAAGACAACTTTTAACACTATGAGCAGGAGTAAATATATTCCCAGGACAAAAAGGGCTAGTATGATCAAACTATATATGCCATTCTTGAAGCTTGACTAAAATGGAAATATTGACTTCAGGATATGGGTAATTTTATCAGCAGTATCAGCTGTATCAATGCTCAGCAGTGCAACATTCTTGAAATTCATAAGCTCATTATGCAAAATTAAAACATCCAGAGAGTTGTTAGAATTCTGCCAAATACACTGCAAGTGTCTTTAAACATTTTCCTAATTATAATGACTACCACTGTAAATTGTAGAACACAAATCCAATGCTATTTGGCATGACACTAGAGATGGCTACTTACCCTTAAATTCTGAGCATCCTTCCAATAATTTGAATAGGAAAAGGAGTATTATTTCTTTCTGCTAAATGCCTATCTAAATCCTCTTTTATATTTAATATATTAGTAACATTTTTTGCTAAATGATTAACAAAAGCAGCTGTCTTAACTTCTTGTGTCAAAGCAATTGCAGAAACAGTGGTGCTAGCAATTAATGTGATGAAAGCTGTTATACCAGCAATAACCTTCTTGCTTCTGCTTAAAGCCTGACTCATTTCTTCCAGTACTTGCAAGCTATTTTTAGGATACCAAGGTTCTGTGATACTCAGGGAACTAAAACAAAAGCTTGTTGGTAGAACTCCATAATTGACATGCCGAATTTCAAAACACAAGCACAATTAGAAGGTATACAATCAATGTCACTTACATTAAATACTGTAGAAGAAACAAAAGTTATTTTAACTTGACAAATAAAGAAGCCTTACCACATGTGCTGACACCTATTTGAAATCCAGATCCTGCTCAAACTTTATCTCTTGCTAACATAACATCATAGAGACCTGCACCTAATTTCTATATATGTCTCTGAAAATTTCCAGAGCCAGGCTTCCAAATGAAGACTGTTATTTCCAATATTGAATTGACTTCTAGACCAGTCCATGATTGATTCTGAATAACTGGTCACATTTAATAACAATACAAGAGTCCTTATAACTTCTTTTTTTGATTCTCTGTTCCACAAGGTCTAAAAACTTGAGACAAGGCAGCTTGTCCCATCAGGGGTAAAGGTAAGCAACAGTGGCTCAGGAACATATGTCTAATACAGCTTCCCAGTCACCATTGTCAGGGAACTCAGCAAGCTCATAGGTCAGCATCATTCTTTTTTTTCTGGCATTGGCACATCTTACCCACTGCTCTGGCAGCCACCATGCTCCTTTAGCATCCTTCAGAAAAAACACAAACATGGCCCCTTTCCCATATTAAATACCTGGTCAGGATCATGCCTTATGCCAGTAAGAAAATCCTTCTTTGAAAGTAAGTCTGCTAGAACTCCATGCTAAAATTAACTGGCTCTGGCCTTTTTTTGTGTTTACATGTGTGTGTATGTGCCTGTGCTGGAATGAGTGTGTGGTGGAAAACTTTTAATGATTGCTTCTACTTCCTTATGACTTAGAAGATCTATTTAAATTGTTTATCTAACCTTGACTTAACTTTGGTAAGTAGTATCTATTGAGAAAATTATCAATTTCTTTTATATATTCCAATTTTGTGGCATAGAGATTTTTAAATTATGACCTAATTGTTCTCGAATTTCTCTGGCATCTGTTGTTATAGTCCCTTTTTATTTCTGAATTTATTAATTTGTATATTCTCTCCCTGTTTTTTTAAGTTTGGGTAAGCATTTGTCTATCTTATTGATTCATCAGATCATTTCAGTTTTCTTGCATCTGTTGAAACTTGTTTTGTGACTGAATACGTAGTCATTTTTGAAGGAAAATTTGTGACATGATGAGAAAAAGGTATCTTCTTTTGTGTTTGAGTGGGATATTCTATAGACTTTGTTCTTAACTTCCTATTATCTCCAGTATTTGTTATTTCTTTGTGATCCATCTATTAGTAAGAGTTGGGTATTGAAGTCTCCCTATCACTGTGAGGTTGTAAATGTGTGATTTAAGCTCTAGTAATTTTTTTTAAAAAATAAATGTGCATGTCACTGTATTTGCGACATAGATGCTAAGAGTTGAAATGTCATTCTTGGATTTTTTCCTTAGAGGAGTATAAAGTGTCATTTCCTGTCTCATTTGATTAATTTTGCTTTAAAGTCTATTTTGTTAGGTATTAGAATAGTTATACCACGTTGCTTCCTAGAGTTATTTGCTTGGAAAACCATTTTCTATCTCTTTAATCAGATGTAATGTCTATCTTTGATATTGTGAAATGTTTCTCATGTGCAACAGAAGCATGGACCCTGTTCTTCATTCATTCTGCTAGTCCATGTCTTTTTATTGTAGAATTTAGTCCAGTTGTTAGAGTTCTGTCAGGAAGACCAAGCTGCATATCTGTTCCATATGTGTAAGGGGCCTAGGCCTATCACATGCATGCACTTAGGTTCATGGTTCAGTGTGTGCAAGCTTCTATGGGCCCAGGTTAATTGAGCCTGTAGGTTTTCTTGTGGTGTCCCTGATCCTTCTGCATTCCTCCCTCCATAAAATTCTTCAAGCTATGCCTAATGCTTGGCTATGGTTCTCTGCATCTGTTTCTATAACCTGTTGGCTGAAGCCCCTCTGAGGACAATTGTGCTAGGTTGTCTGAAAGTTTAAGAAAATATTAATAGTGTCCATGGTTGGACTCTCTCATGCATGGGTCTCAAGTTGGGCCAGGCATTGGTTGGCCATTTCTTTAATTTCTGCTCTATATTTATCTCTGCATTGCTGCAGGATATTTGATTACATTGTGAACCCTAAGATTATAAACTAGATAAACCTTTCTGTGGTGTGGCTCAGCCCTAGCACACATCTTTTATCCACGAGCTTTCTGTTTCTTGTAAACAAATAGTTGTAGTAGTGTCACTCAGCCCTAACACACACACACACACACACACACACACACACACACGCGTATATAGTTTGATCATATATTCCATTTTATGTCCTGAGAATACGCTTACTCCTGCCCATAGTGTTAAAACTTGTCTTTAACAACATCAACATGTTGGCAGCCAAAGTACATGGCTTTAAACTGAAAATGGACCCCCAGACAGAGTTATTAAATTAACAGGCTGGCAAGCCAAGGATGGGTAAGATTCTGCACAGAGCCTTACCAATTTAAGACAGAAGTGCATTGCTTTTGATAATGTATATTCCATGATGGGTAAGGAAGACATTCTTGTCAGAACAACCTAAGACAGGCTCAGTCTTGTTTATGAAATAAAAAATGGGGAGAGGCAGAGAGCTTTTGGGGCTGCTTGGCAAGATTCTGACATGGGCCAAGGGCAAGGAAATGGGCCACTTGGCAGGAATCTAACATTGGCCAAGGACAAGGAAGTGGGCTTCAGGCAGATCTGACATTAGGCTAGAACAAAGATATAATTTCAGACAGGAATCTAAATCTTAGGCTAGAACAAAAAGGTAGGCTTCAGACATACAAATTTCTTGGGCTAGGACAGGGAAGTAGGCTCAGATATTTTGGTCATCCTGATAAGCCCTTCGATACAGGGATCACGGAAGAGATCATGGAATTTTGTTTAGTGCCTTGCTTGTTCTTTGACTATTTGTGTTTATTGCCTTGCTTGTCCCATGGCTATTTGCATCTATTGTATTTCTGGCTGCTTCTGCTGATTCATGCCAATTTGGTGGAGCCTTGCTGCTTCAGTTGGAAGGAGCCACCACTAGTGATTCATGTTTGGTGTTTGGTTTGAACTGGGCTGCTGGTATCCTGTTAGCAAAGAGTGAAATTGCTCAACCTAGAACTGACCTTAATACTTGCATGTAATTAAAATGGTATAAAATCAAAAAGGAGAAGGGGGTTGGGATAGGGGATTTCTGGGGGGGGCGGTTAATGGGGGAAAGGGGATGACATCTGAAATGTAAATAAATAAAATATCTAATAAAATATCTAAGACTACAAATGTGTGTGTGTGTGTGTGTGTGTGTGTGTGTGTTTTGTTTTCCTTCATTTGGTTTTGTTGGCATAGGCTTATTTATTTCTTGGGTGTAGTTGGTGTATTTAGCCTCCTCAGTTTGGAGTTTTTCTATCTGTATCTTTTATAGTGCTGGATTTGCGGATGAATATTGTTTAAATTTGTTTTTTTCATGGAATACTTTTGCCTATCTATGGAGATTGGAAGTTGCTGGGGATAGTAATCTGGGCTGGAGTCTGTTGTCTCTCAGATACTGCAAGACATTTGGCCAGGCCACTCTGACTTTTAGAGCCTCCGTTGAGAAATCAGATCTGCATTTGTATGTTACTTGATCTTTTGCCATTGCAGCTTTTAATCTTCCTTCGCTCTTCTATACATTTAGAGTTATTATTATTATGTGGTTGGAGGATTTCCTTTTCTGGTCCAATCATTGACATTTTGTAAGCTTCTTGTATGTTTATAAGCATCGTTTTCTTTAGGTTGAGGACATTTTCTTTTCTTATGTTGTTAAAAATATTTTCTGAGACTCGGAGGTGGGAATTTCCCCCCTTTTTCTATTCCTATTATTCTTCAGTTTGGAGTTTTCATAGTGTCCCATATTTCCTGGATGTTTTGTGTCAGAAATTTTTTAGATTTAACATTTTCTTTAACCCCTGTATTAATTTCTTTAGTCATAACTTCTATGCCTGAAAGACTTTCTCTTCCATCACTTAAATTCTGTTAGTGATGCTTGCATCTGTAGTTCCTGTTGTTTTTATCTAGGTTTTATATTTCTAGGAGTTCCTCAGTGTGTTTTCTTTATTGGTTCTATTTCTTTTTTCAGGTATTGAACATCCTTTTTCGTTTCTTTCACCTCTTTGATTCCATTTTCCTGTATTTCCTTAAAGATTTTATTCATTTCCTATTTAAAGGCCTCTATCTTCTTCATAGGATTGGATTTAAGGTCATTTTCTTGTACTTTAGATGTGCTAGGATATCCAGAGATTGCTGTAGTTCAATAGCTGGGATCTAGTGCCATATTGCCCTAGCTCATGTTGATTGTGTTCTTAAACTTGTGTTTCTCTATTTAGTTGTTCCTGGATATTTATTAGAATAATTTATATTCTGCAGTCCAGAACTCAGCAATGACTAGCTATGAATAGAAAGTTAAGAATGTAGTCGTTGTCCAGTCCCATAAGTCTGAATATTTCACCTAGTGTTCTTTATATGCTAGAATTCTGAAGAAGTGGAATCCAATGCCAATGAAGGAGTGAATGTACTAGAAAGGTGAAGGGCAAGAAGGCTAAGAGCAAAATCTTCCTTATCTTATGTCCTTATATAAATTTCCAGCATTTGGCATGACTCACAATAAAAGTAAGTATTCCTACCTCAAGATTTGAATTAAAGGCACATGTGTTCTCCCCTCAAGACAATGATCAAATCTGTGTGACTTTCCACCTCAGAAGTCTGGACAAGAAGTGGATTCATCCACTTTGAAGAAAGCAGAAAATGTCTCACATGGGTGCCCTCCATTTCTGGATTGTTCTTCATTCCAAGAAACATGGAAGAATACAAGACAGGATAGCCATTACTCTATTCTATCTCCTCTTCTCAGAAAATTAGGTGAAAATTATATACTACTAAGATTATCTTACAAAGTAACTTGCAACTGTGGGCTGGAGATCATAATCTCATATAGTGTTGGAAGCAGCCCTGCTTATGCACTGAAGGCCTAAAATCAGCCATAGGCCTAAAATCAGCAATAGGCCTGACATATATGCCTGCTAGCACCAAGTCTTGGGTCTCTGTGGAAGAACACTGAAACAGATAGCTGGGAGTTATTGTAAACAGACAGCTTTGGTGGAAGGCTGCCAAGCCTAGTCATAAGGCCTTGTAGATAAGTAACCTTGGTGGATAGTACCAACTTAGATAAAGACAAGTGAATCATAGGTGGAGTCATAGTGGTCTGTCCCCTGAACCTTCACCCAGCTGACACTCTGTTCTGGAAGATATCTGTACTCCCCCTGAACAGCTACAGCCCTGTGTCATCCCCTTCCCCACATCCTGCCTTTTTGTATATATAACCTGTGTGTGCAAAAGTAAAAATTACGATCTGATCAGATTATAGACAGGTCATCATTCCTTTTGTCTTTGCCTGCTCTCCCCCCGCCCCCTGCTCTCTTTCAGGTGACCTCCCCCGACTCCTATTTAATGTCCTGCTGGACAGGACACTATAGCTCATATGTAGGTACTTGCTATGTTGGCTATTGTTAGGTACTTTAAATCATGGTAGCTTGATTCTTTGGGATTAGTAGGTAAATTTCAGCAACCATACAGTATAACTTTGGGCTTTTCCTAAAGAAGCAAGTCTAACTAACACACAGTCTGATCAAGGGTGTAACATAAAATCCCTTTAGTCTTTACCATAATCAAAGTAGTATATAATCAAAGGGTATTATATAGGCCACTTTTGTTACCTTTGGTTGATTTGAAGGCAGTTTCAAGCTGCTCTCTAGGTAAAGGAATTAAACAAATATGTGTCTCTTAGTCAGCTTAGAATATCTGATTTAGTAACATTGTTTTACCAAGAGATCTGTTTTCATGCTTTTTCCCCTTGAATGTTCCTTTACTATAATTTTTTTCTTCATGAAAAGCCCAAAGTTATACTGTATGGTTGCTGAAATTGAGTCACAGATGTAATCTCTTTCTTTGTCCTATTTATTTATTTATTTATTTATTTATTTATTTATTTATTTATTTATTTATTATTCACTTTACATTTTGTTCACCACCTCCCTTCTGGCCATCCTCTCCCACAATTCTTCTCTCATCCCCCTTCCCTTCTCTTCTGAGGAGGTGGGAACATCCCAGGTACATCAAGTTTCTGTAGGACTAGGCATATCCTCTCCTACTGAGGCCAGACAAAGCTAGATCATATCCCACAGATGGGCAACAGCTTTTGTGATAATCCCCATTTCAGGTGTTCAGAGTCCACATAAAGAACAAGCTGCACATCTATTACATATGAGCAGGGAGGCCTAAGTCTAGCCCATGTATGCCCTTTGGTTGGTGGTTCAGTTTCTGAGATCCTCAAGGGTCCATATTTGTTTTCTCTCTCTCTCTCTCTCTCTCTCTCTCTCTCTCTCTCTCTCTCTCTCTCTCCAGAAATTCTCTAATATCAAGACACTATTCAGGAAAAACTCAATTAAATGAGTTATTTGGAGAGGAGAAACCACTACCTAGCTGTAATTATCAACTGTTTGGTATGGTAAGCTTTATATGGTTTGAGTATTTTTCTTTGAATTTTTTGACAAGCTACACATCTACTAGCTGTGGATTAACCATGGTTGTTTTACTGTTTTGGAATTTAAAAAAAACATTAGCTTCTAGATTTATATGTTCTATAGTCATAGTAATTGAAAAAGAGTAATTTTAAAATAGCTCTTCAACTACATACTGCTATTCCAAGACTTACACATAAAGACCTGTACTATAAGTCCCTCACAATCTTCTGTCTCCTCTGATTCTAGAGGCTAGTATTGTAATAGGGACTATTCTCCTTCTTAACTAGGATGTCTTGAAGAAGTCATGTAACTTTGCTCTTGAATTTCAGGACTGATTTTTACACCTTCAGAACAAAAAGCAGAATTTGAAAGAAGTGGCAAATTATACATATTTGTGATTTCATAGTTAGCGGATTCCTGGCCATCAATACTCTGGGGGAGTACTTGGATCTCTCATCTTTCACCTATCTCCACTACATTATGATCTCTTCACTTATTTTTACCAAAACAAATTTTTCATCTAAAACAAAAATAAAGTCTTCTTTTAGAGATAATAAAAGTGTCATAATGTACAAGTGCTTTTTCTCTGCTGCTTCTCAAAGACATGAAGGTAAATGCTCAAATAGAAATGTTGCTAATTTCTCTTGTATTGAAAAGAATGGACTTGAAATAAGTCAAGATATCATATTACCTAAGGTGTTTCTTTTCCTTGCAGCTATCTGTCAGAGGGGTTGTTGACAGGAAAGATGACATGTCCCCTGTTCTATATCTGAGTACATGAATATCTGAATGGAAAACCATTCAAAAATTAAGGCTATTTTTTTTTGTTTTCATTGCAGTAGAATTAAAACAATGATATTCAGCAAACAATCCATTTTCTTGAACTACTTTTTTCTTGAAGATCACTTGCAACTTCAGTCTTTAAAAGTAAAATATAGATTCCTAGACATTGTCTTCACTTCTAAAGTAATGTATTATCACCTTGTCATGTGTTTCTTAGATCACCCCTCTTAAATAGCCACAGGAAATATCATTCAAACTATTTGTTCTTGTTTATCTTATTCTCAGTAACAGCACACCAGGAACAGTATAGAAGGGGCAGAAAAAAAAGCAGACATGTATCTACTTCAATCACTGGATCATTTGTTTTTGGTAAAAGGAGCACCATCAGGTCAATTAGAAATGGTCTAGTAAACATGTCTTACATCCTCTGGTAGATCAGAGCTGCTGAAGGGATCTATAGTGAGAGTCTGAGAACTTTTGAAGATCTCTGACATATGATTTGTGGAGGAGTGCTATTGAATTAATGATCTATACAAGAATAGGTGACTACCCATGAAAGAGATCCTGAAGTCATGTCCCTTGCTCAATATTGTTTCTTGTCTTGGATATATTACTCCCTGTCTTTGGAGCAATGTGAGTAATTCTGATAAGACAAGAAGGTCTCTGCTTTGAGAGATCTGTGCATTCCTTTATTAGGAAAACTGTAGCCCTGAGGAATGTCAGTTCCTACTTATCATTTAATGAAAACAGAAATCAAGTTTCTGACCAATTTAAGGTTGTCCTTTGTTGAAGATAATGGTAAGATTTGCATTATACTACTTTAAGCATGAAATACACTTGAAGCAGAGACTGCAAAGTTTCCAGAGAAAAGCCTGATTTCATAATAGTAAATCTCCATTTATAATTTTGTGGATTTTCCTGGCAGCAATTTTCATACAGAATAGATATTTTGATAATATGAAAGGTTTCAAAGGCAGGCTCAAAATTCTGTGAGAGTAAAGTGTTTAACATATTAATAAAGCTGAATCTTCCTTTGTGGAGAAATTTTCTTCTTGAAAAAGACATGTTACCTGTTTGGTCACTTTCTCTAGAAGCAAATTTTTCTCTATCTTATTTTTAATTAATTATTTTATTTATTTACATTTCAAATATTGTCTCCCTTCACAGTATCCCCTCCACAAATCTCCCACCACCTTCCCCCTCCCATGTCCCTCTAAAAGGGTTCTCCTCCACCCACCCACTCCTCTGGCACCCCAGTTTACTGAGGTAACAAGCCTCCACAGGACCAAGTGCCTCCCTTCCCACTGATGCCAGATAAGGCAGCCCTCTGACACATATGTAAGTGGAGCCTTGGACCCACTCATTTATACTCTTTGATTGGTGATTTAGTCCCTGTGAGCTCTGAGGGGTTCAGTTAGTTGATAGTATTGTTCTTCCTATGGTGTTGGAATCCCCTTCAGCTCCTTCAGTCCTTTCCCTAACTCTTCCATTGGGGTCTTCGAGCTCAGTCCAATAGTTAGCCAAAAGAATCTGCATCTGTCTTAGTCAGGTGCTAGCAGAGCCTCTCAGAGGACAGCTGTATCAGGCTCCTGTCTGCAAGCACTTCTTGGCATCAGCAATAATGTTAGGGTTTGGTGTCTGCAGATGGGATGGATCCCAAGGTGGGATGGTCTCTGAATGGACTTTCCTTCATACATTTTTGTCCCTATGTTTCCTTTAGACAGGAATAATTCTGGGTTAAAGATTTTGAGAGGAGTAGCTGGACCCCCATCACTCAACTGGGAGCCATGTATATTTTTACTGAAGATGGTCTCTTCAGATTCTATCTCTCTGCTGTTGGGAATTTCAGCTAGTATCATCCACATTGGGTCCTGAAAGCCTCTTGTATCCCTGGCATCTGGGACTTTCTAGCACTTCCTTCTGCCCCCATTATGCACCCCCTACTGCTATATGGGGAAATTTTCCCCACAAGTTGGGAGGAGCTAAGTTTGGAGGAATAAGGAGAGGACGCGGAGAAGGAAGAAGAGGAACACAGGTGAGACAGAGATGTAGAAGGATGGAGAACCATGCTTGGACCGAGAGCAATCCTAGGTAACAACGTATATCTAGGTTAGTTAATTGGGAAATGCCTCTAATTGTGTGAGCATCTTGTTTATTGAGCACTATCAAACATATAAAGCCTTTGGTTAATCATTAAGCATTAGAGTCTAATTCCTACCAGGTACCATGTACATGGCAGAATGGTCTGGGCTCAGCCCAACCTTGTGGAGACAGAGTGGAAGATTGGCAGAGCCATCTCCAACGCTGGTGTCTTGTGAGTGGCAAGGCTGGTGTTTCTGGCTGGCTGTTTCTAGCTGTGGTCCACATGTGGCCTCTGGCTGTGGAACATGGTGGCAGAGCTAAGCAGAGCTGCTGCTTAGATAGTCTGCCCAAGAAAATGTCATTTTAAAATATTATTTCAATGTATGTTTCTATTCATTCTCCTGTCCCTCTGGACATTTCTCCTGTCTCTTCTCATACCTGTTCCCAGTCCCCTTTTCCTTCCCTCTCTCCACTCCCACCTAGGTCCCTCCCTCCTTCTGCCTCTCATGATTATTTTGTTCTCCATTCTAAGTGGGATTGAAGCATTCAACTTTGGCCTTCCTTCTTGTTAAGCTTCACATGGTCTGTGAGTTGCATAGATATTCTTATATCATAGATATTCTGAGCTTTTGGGTTAATATCCACTTATCAGTGAGTACATACCATGTATGTCCTTTTGGGTTTAGATTACCTCACTCAGGATTATATTTCCTAGATCCATCCACTTGTCTACAAAATTCATTAAGTTGTCATTTTTAATAGCTGAGTAGTATTCCATTGTATAAATGTACCACATTTGCTTTATCCATTCTTCTATTGAAGTTCATCTTGGTTGTTTCCAGCTTCTGACTATTAGAAATAAGGCTGCTATGAATATAGTGAAACATGTGTCCTTGTTATATGTTGGAGCATCTTTTGGGCATATGCCCAGTAGAGGAATAGCTGGGCCTTGAGGTAGAACTGTTTGCAAATTACTGAGGAGCCACTAGATTGATTTCCAAAGTGATTGTAGCAGTTTTCAATCCCACCAGCAATGGAGGAGTTTACTTCTTTCTCCACATCCTTGCTAGCATCTGTTATCACCTGAGTTTTTCATCTTGGCCATTCTGATTGCTATAAGGTAGAATCTCAAAGCTGTTTTGATTTGCATTTCCCTGATGACTAAGAATGTTTAAGATTTCTTTAAGTGCTTCTCAGCCATTCAAGATTTATCACTTGAGGATTCTTTGTTTACCTCTGTACCTCGTTTTTAAATTAGGCTATTTGGTTTTATAGAGTCTAACTTCTTGAGTTCTGTGTATATTTTGGATATTAGTCCTCTATCAGATGTAGAGTTAGTAAAGATCTTCTCCCTATCTGAAGGATGTCTTTTTTTTTCCTACTGGCAGTGTCCTTTGCTTTACAGAAGCTTTTCAGTTGCAGGAGGTTGCATTTATCAATTGTTGATCTTAAAGCCAGAGTTATTGGTGTTCGGTGCAGTTAATTTTCCCCTGTCCAGATGTGTTTGAGGCTCTTTCCCACTTCTATCAGCACATCTTGTTTTATTTTGAGGTCCTTTGATACACTTAGATTTGAGCTTTATACAATGAGATAAAAGTGGATCAATATGCACTCTTCTACATGTAGACTGCCAATTAGACTAGAACCATTTGTTGAAAATACTTTCTATTTCCCACTGTATGGTTTTGGCTTCTTTGTCAAAGATAAAGTGACCATAGGTGTGTGAGTTTATTTCTGTGCTTTTAATTCTATTCCATTGGTCTACCTGTCTGTCTCTGAACCAATACCATGTGGTTTTATATCACTATTGCTCTGTAGTAGAGCTTGAGGTAAGGGATAGTGATTCTCCCAGAAGTTCTTTTATTGTTGAGAACTGTTTTCACTATCTTGGGTTTTTTGTTATTCAAATGAATTTGATCTTTCTATCTCTGTGATGAATTGAATTGGAATTTTGATGGGGATTACATTGAATCTGTAGATTGCTTTTGGTAAAACGGCTATTTTTACTATGTTAATCCTACTGATCCATGAGCATGGGTGATCTTTCCATCTTCTGATATCTTCTTTTATTACTTTCTTCAGAGACTTGAAATTCTTGTCATACAGATCTTTCACTTGCTTGGTTAGAGATACACCAAGATATTTTACATTTTTTCTGACTATTGTGAAGGTTATCATTTCTGGTTGTGATAGTGAGAATATTGTAGAAGATATTAGCATTTGAATTTATAGACTGAGTTCATAACTGCAGTATTTATTTGTTTGTTTATTTATTTATTTATTGAAAATAGAGTCTTTTTTAATACAGTGTATCCTGACCATATTTTCTAGAGCAAAGACAACAATCAAACATGTAAAAATAAAATACAGTAAAGCAAAACCCCTCGCAACAAGACTGGACAAGGCAACACAACAGAAGGAAACACATACTCCCAAGAGCAGGCAAAGGAGTCAAAAAGTCCAATTCCAACAGTTAGGAGTCCCACAAACCCACCTATCTAACAGCTGCAATATACATGCAGGGAGTTTGATGCAGACCACTACAGGCTTCATGGTTGCTGTTTCCATCTCTTTGAGCCCACATAAGCCCTGCTTAGCTGCTTTAGTAGTCTAAGTCCTCCATCCTCTTGACTCATACAATTTTTTTCCACCTGCTCTTTAGTGGAATTCCCAGAGCTCCAAGGGGAGGGAGCAGAAGGTGACCTCCAATTTAGACTTTCTTTCCACATAAAATCTGGCTGGGTCTCTGCATCTGTTACTATCTGCTGCTGAAGGAAGCCTCCCTGATGACAACTGGACAAGACACCAATTCTAGGTGTTTGTGCTATCTAGTGTCTGGTTATTGGTGATTCAAGCAGTGTTAGGTATGGACTCTCTTTCATGGAGTGGACTTCAAGTTACATCAGACATTGGTTAGCCACTTCCAAAAGTTCTAGGCCATCATTGCCCCAAAGCATCTTGCAGGCAGCACAGATTGTAGGTTGAGGGTTTTGTGGGTAGCTTGATATCTAGGTTTCTATTTTTGCAGTGTACTTTCCTGTGTCAAAGAGACTAGAACATAGTGGTGAAGGCTCCATGCAGGCATTGGCTTGACCTCTCTATGTTCAATGATCTATGTGGATGTTTTCCTTGGCAGCCCCCTCCCCCAATTCTCCCATGTCAGTCTTCAGAAAGTAACTCTTTGTCCTAGCATCAGTTGGATTCTTTAGAGACTTTCACAGGACCTGCCTCCTTCAATCAAAAATTCAACCAAATGCAACCCTGCCCCACCTCTGGAAGCCTTTCCTGGCTTCAAAAGATGGCCAGTTGAAACTCTGTATCCTTCATTACTAGGAATATTCACTAAGTCATCCTCATTGATTTCAAGAAGTTTCCATTGTACATAGTTTCCACACTGTTTCCTAAATGCCTCCAATTTTAGCTGTCTCTCCCAGTACTGTCTTCCTCCATTCCTTTCCCATCACTTGATTCTTCCCTCTTCCAAAGCCATTCTTACCAATGTGAGTGCTTACCACTCAATCTTGATTGCTTGAACAGAAGGTAAATGAAGCAGGGGCTTCTCTTCCTCTTTGCATTGGAAGATAGATCTCTCCTGGTCATGGGAATGAACAACTCTGATCTCTGAAATTAGCACTCAGATCATGGCACACATAGTTGCCACTTCTGTTATTAAACCTTTCAACTTGAACTGTGTGGCAGAAATTTACCTGTCAAATCTATTTGCAGCGGGAGGCCTGTGATTGGATAGGAAAAAGGGAAGTGGAGCTAAGGATGGCAGCACAGGGATTCATGGAGAAACACGAGAGAAATGGAGGAAGGTAAAATGGCAGCAGAGGTGGACCCCTGTGGCTTTAAGTAGCATATGTAGATATGAAACCTAAAGGTTAGGATAATTGGGATAACTTGTCTAAATTGTGTGGGCATCTTGTGTATTGAGAATTTATTGATATATAAATCTGTTTGGTTAACTATAAGTTTTAAGAGTTTTGATTTTGCTGGGTAATGGATATTGTGATATCTAACTGCGAGGATAGCAGTTATTGCATAGGGCTAGCCTAGTGCCATTGAGGCAGCAGGGTTGGCCTATGGGCCAGGCCAAGAGCTGGGAGGCTGAGGGTGGTGACGGTCAGAGGCAGCAGCCATGCCAATGTCTTGGGTGGGGGACCCACCTACGCCACTGAGGCAGCCCACCAGTGCCATGAGCCATGAGACAAGCTGGATGCCTTTATTTATTGGATATTTTATTTACATTTAAGATGTTATCCCCTTTCCTCATTTCCCCCCATCCCAAAACCCCTTTTCCCATTCCCCCTCCTCCTGCTTCTACAAGGATGTGCCCCCACTCACCTGCCCATTCCCTCCTCCCCACCCTGAAATTCCCCCACATTCACACTGGGGCATCCAGCCTTCATGGGACCAAGGACTTCCTCTCCCACCTATGCCCAACAAGGACATCCTCCACTACATATACAGCTGGAGCCAAGGATCCCTCTCTATGTGCTCCCAGGCTGGTGGTTTAGGCCATGGGAGCTCTGGTTGGTTGGTATTGTTGCTCTTCCCATGGGGCCAGTGGAGAAGTTAGAAGACCGACAGAGGCATCTTTTTTAATACTTCCTGTTACATGACTACAACTAGATTACTGGTTTTTTTGGTTGATTATTTTTTTTCTGGACTTGCTTCATAGCTGATGTGCAATATCCTCATCTCTGCTGATTAGAGTGAAGAAGTTTAATATTTGATATCTGCCATTCCTTATTTTTCTTTTCTTGTCTCTGATGTGTTATATTTATTTATAGCTCTGCAAGATAAACTGTGTAAAATGCACTGACTTTCTAATAAAACCACTTTGCAAAATATTAAAGAAACAAACACAACAACAGCAACAACAACAACAACAAAAGAATGAGGATTTTTGGAATAAGGCTACCTGGTTTTGTCTAACATGCGCTAAATATACTTGGATAAGTTTACTTCTTATTTCACACACATGTAGATTTCCTGATGCTATTATTTCTTTTACCTGAAAAGCCACTTAACTACAGGTAAGTTGCATATTAAATAAGCGTAAAATGTTTCTGTCTTATATTCTACTTGAGTAGAGCTCACTATTGTCTCCTCTGAAAAGAACTGTACTCTCCTGTCTCAAGTCTCAAGGCTCTTCTCTGTCCACATAGAAAATAGTAATAGCATCATTCTTTCAGTCTAATATTGTCTGTTGTCTCTGGGCTTTCAAACAAATTGTTTTTCTGACTGCAGCATTGATCTTTGTCTCTTAATATACTGTATCTTCAGTTTTTAATCTCTTCTTGTGCTTTGAAATTATTATATCATCTGATTAAGTCATTTTACTTTCTGATTGCAACTAGTAGACTGTGGGATCCACAAAAGCAGGATCATATTTTTATTGTCTACTATTGTTTTTCAGTGCCATCAAAGCCTTTGGTATTTTACTGTCAAATACTATTCATGGAATATCTATCTATCATCTATCTATCTATCTATCTATCTATCTATCTATCTATCATCTATCTATCTATCTTCTCTCTATATATACATCTATATTTCTCTCTATATATCTATATATCTTATCTATATATCTACATATCTACATATCTACATATCATATATCCATATATCTATATATCTAATCCATATCTATCTATCTATCTATATTTCTATATCTATATATCTATATAGCTCCACAGCTCTCTTCAAATACATACATTCAGAAAGTGAGAGGGAAAGAAATGTAGGGAGAGAGAGAGGGAGAGAAAGAGAGAGAGAGAGAGAGACAGAGACAGAGACAGAGAGAGAGACAGAGACAGAGACAGACAGAGAGAGGAACAGTATATTAAGTCTTTTTAACATCTTTTAAATTTTGTTTTGTATGATCCTAATTTGGTAGCTCAAACTGCCCTTGAATTAATAGTTTTCATGTCTCAGTTTCTCAAGTGATGAGATTATTGCTGTGAGTGACTGTGACCTAACTCAATGTTCTTGATATATAATTTCTCTGTTATCCAAGAAAGAGAAAGCAGGTAGTCAAAGACTGAGAAAGTCTCCTGAGTTGTGGTCCATAGAGTGTGCATGAAAGTCTCACAAAATCAGATATTTGGAAATATGTTATATTATTTGGTAAGGAAACTCTTTTCACAAGGAATGGATCAAAGAATAAGATTGAGAAATAAAACATAAAGTTAGTATTCTGTAATCAATTTTGCTTTTGTCTTTGCATACAAAACCCAAGATAGATTGTTTTGCTTTTTCAGAGAATAAGACAGAAGATAGTATGATGAGTAGTCATGTGTTTGCTAGTGGCCATCTAAAGTTTTAAGGAAAGGATTTAGAAGTGCTTCAACAGAATTCAAGAAAACAACAACACAGAATTAGGAGAGATGAAATTGCATTGTTATCAAAATAGGGCTTCTTTTATACCATTTTTTTTCTATTGAATAGATGTTATAGAATTTGATAAAACTGCAAAGAATTATATTAAACGTACTTTTTTTTTTTGTTCTGAGCAAGAGTCTTTGAAAATATTGAGACTCTCCATGCAGAGTCAAATAAACACTAATGTCATGTAAAGAGATACCACATGTATACATGTACTTCACCTCAGGCAAGGGAACCCACAATAGACCAATAACATTATTCTTTCAGCCTAATATTTTCTATTGTTCCTGGGCTTTCACACACATTGCTTTTCTGACTGCAGCATTGATCTTTGTCTCTTAATACACTGTGTCCTCACTTTTTAATCTCTGTTTATGCCTGTACTCCATTTTTAATAAGGTTATTTGGTCCTCTGGAGTCTAACTTCCTGAGTTCTTTGTATATTTTGTTTATTAGTCTTCTACTAAATGTAATATTGGTAAAAAAACTTTTCCCAATGTGTAGGTTGTAGTTTTGTCCTGATGATAGTGTTCTTTGCCTTAAGAAGCTGTTCAATTTTATGAGATCTCATTTGTTTATAGTTGATCTTAGAGCCTGGGTCACTGGTGTCCTGTTCAGGAAAGTTTCTCCTGTGCTGATGTGTTTAAGGCTCACTCCCACTTTCTCTTCTATTAGATTCAGTGTATCTGACTTTATATGGAGGTACTTGATCCACTTTGACTAAGATTTATACAAGTAGATAAGAACCAATCAATTTACATTCTTCTACATGCCAACTGAGACTTGAGCCAGCACCACTTGTTGAAAATGCTGGCTTTTTTCTACTGGATGGTTTTGGCTTCTTTGTCAAAGATAAAGTGGCCATAGGTGTGTGGATTTACTTCTGTTCTATTCCATGAACCTACCTGCCTTTCTCTGTACCAGTACCATGGGTTTTTTTTCTTTTTTCTTTTTTCTTTTTTTGTTGTTGGTTTTTTAAACCACGACTGCTTTGAGGTCAGGGATGGTGATTTCTCTAGAAGTTCTCTTATTGTTGAGAATAGTTTTCCCTATTCTGGGGTTTTTGTTGTTCCAAATGAATTGCAAATTGCTCTTTCTATCTCTGTGATGAATTGAGTTGGAATTTTGATGGAGATTGCATTGAATCTGTAGACTGCTTTCGGCAAGATGGGTCATTTTTACTATATTAATCTTGCTGATCCATGAACATGGGAGATCTTTCCATCTTCTGAGATGTTCAGTTTCTTTGTTCAGAGACTTGAAATTCTTGACATATAGAACTTTCAATTGCTTGGTTATATTTACACCAAGATACTTTATATTATTTGTGACTATTGTGAAGAGTGCCATTTTTTTAATTTCTTTCACAGCCCATTTATCCTTTGAGTAGATGAAGAATACTGACTTGTTTGAGTTAATTTTATATTCAGCCACTTTGCTGAAGTTGTTTATCAGAAGTAGGAGTTCTCCGGTGAAATTTTTAGTTTCACCTAAGTATACAATGATATCATCTGCAAATAGTGATATTTTGACTTCTTCATTTCCAATTTATATTCCTTTTACCTCCTTTTGTTGTCTACTTGCTCTGGCTAGAACTTTGAATAGTATATTGAATAGATAGTGAGTACCATGTTGAATAGATAGTGTGTTGAGTACTATACCGAATAGTGAGCCTTGTCTACTCCATGATTTTAGTGAAATTGCTTCAATTTTCTCTCCATTTAGTTTGATGTTGGCTACTGGCTTGCTGTATATTTACCATGTTTAGGTATGGGCCTTGAATTCCTGATTTCTCCAAGACTTTTAACATGAAGGGCTATGGAATTTTGTCAACTGATTTTCAGCATCTAATGAGATGATTACGTAGGATTTTTTTTTGAGTTTGTTTATATAGTGCATTACACTGATGAATTTCTGTATATCGAACCATTGCTGCATCCCTGGGAATGAAGGCTACTTGATCATGGTGAATGATTGTTTTGATGTGTTCTTGGATTTGGTTTGAGAGAATTTTATTCAGTATTTCTGCATTGATATTCATAAGGAAATTAGTCTGAAGTTTCCTTTGCTGGATCTTTGTGTGATTTAGGTATCAGCATAACTGTGGCTTCATAGAATGAATTAGATAGTGCTCCTTCTGTTTCTATTTTGTGGAATAGTTTGAAGAGTATTGGTATTAGCTCTTCTTTGAAGGTCTGATTGAATTCTGCACTAAAGTCATCTGGTCCTGGGGTTTTTTTTAGTTGGGAGAGTTTTCATGACAGGTTCTGTTTCTTTAGGGGTTATGGGACTGTTTAAATGGTTTATCTGATCCTTAGTTAATTTTGGTACCTAGTATCTGTCTAAAAAATTAAATATTTCATCCAGATTTTCCAGTTTTTGTTGAGTATAGGCTTTTGTAGTAGGATCTTATGATTCTTTGAATTACTTCAGATGAAATAAGATCAGCAATTGACAGATGGGACGTAATGAAACTGCAATGCTTCTGTAAGGCAAAAGATACTGTCAATAGGACAAAACAGCACTCTAGAGATTGAGAAAGTGTCTTCAACAACCCTATATCTGACAGAGGGCTAATATCCAAAATTTATTAAGAACTCAAGAAGTTCAAAATCAAAAAACCAAATAACCCAATTAAAAAAAATGAGGTACAGAGCTAAATAGAGCATTCTCAACAGAGAAATCTCAAATGGCCTAGAAGTACTTAAAACATGTTCCAAGTCCTTAGTCATCAGGGGAATGCAAATCAAAACAATTTTGAAGTTCTCACTTTACATCCATCAGAATGGATAAGATCAAAAACTGAAGAGATAACACATGCCAGCAAGGATGTGGAGTGAGGAGAATATCCTTCAATCCTGGTGGGGATGCAAACTTGTACAACCACTTTGGAAATCACTTTGGATATTTCTCAGAAAACTTGGATTAGTTTTACCTCATGACCCAATTAAACCACTCCTGGGCATATACCCAAAAGATATTCTACGAACCCACATAGGAATTTGCTCAACTATGTTCATAACAGGTTTATTTGTAATAGTCAGAAACTGGAGACAACCTAGATGCGCCTCAACTGAAGATTCAATAATGAAACTGTGGTACATCTATCTACACAATGGAACAATATAGCTATAAAAAACAAAGACATCATGACATTATTTGCAGTCAAATAAATGGAACTTGAGACTATCATCCTGATGAAGGTAACTGGGTCCCAAAAGGACATGCATGGTGTGTACTCAGTTATAAGTGTATATTAACCACAAAATACAAGATATCTATGTTATACTTCACAGACCCAAAGAAGATGAACAAGAAAGAAGTTACAAATGAGCATTCTTGAGTCTCACTAAGCAGAGGGAATAAAATTGTCATAAGAGACAGATGAAGGGTGAAAGATGTAATGGGGAGGGAATGGGGGGTGATTCAGGATCAAGTTTGGAGAGGGACAGGATAGATGGCCAGGTGGCCTTGAGATTGAATGGAAATTTGCAACTGACATGTTTGGGAAAGTGGGGGCATCTCCAGGATGAGACAGACATGGAATAAGGGAGGTACCCAAAAATCAATGTGGTGATCTTAGCTGTGACTCACAGCATTGGGGATATGGAACTTGCGGAGGCCACTTCCTGTAGTCAGGCATGAAACCCAGTGGAGCAATGAGGGCACGTATCCCCCCACAAAAAATTGCAACCCAAAACTTATCCTGTCTACAAGAAATGCAGAGATGGGTGATGGAGCCTAGACTAAGGGAATGGCCAACCAGTAACTGGCCCAACTTGAGACCCATCCTATCATCAAGCACCAATCTCTGACACTATTAAAGGTACTATTATGCTTGCAGATAGGAGTCTCTCATGGCTCTCCTCTGAGATGCTGATCCAGCAGCCTACTAGGACAGATGCAGATAGGCACAGTCAAAGAGTGAATGGAGCTTGCAGACTCATATGAAAGAATAGAAGGAAGGATTCCTGGCCTTGATGATGATAGGAACTCTACAGAAAGACCAGCAGAATCTAAGAACATGGACCCTTGGAGCTCTCAGTCACTGAACCACCAACCCAAGAGCAAACAGGAGCTGGACCTACACCTTCTTGCACACATATAGAAGATGTGCAGTTTGATCTTCTTGTGGGTCCTGAATAACTGGAGTGGGGGATAGCCACAAAGCTGTTGCCTATCTCTGGGATATGCTCTTCTAGCTGGGCTGCTTTCTCTGGCCTCAGTATGAGAGGATGTGTCTAGTCCCACAAAGATTTGATGTGCCAAGGTGGAGAGATACCCACCCACACAGAGGAAAAAGGAGGAGAAAAGGATTTGTGGGAGGGTGCACCTGGGAGGGGGGAAGTGGATGGGATGTAAAGTGAATAGGTAAAATAATAGGAAAGAAACTTTAATGGGTATAGAGTTGCAACCAGAAGAAGAAAAAAATCACACATTCCCCAATTTTTGATAACTAATAAACAACGAAAATATCAACCTGCACCTAAAACTGAAGGCTATGATTTATGCTGGTATACTAGTATGGAATCCATGAATTATAGACAACATGCACACAGTTTTTTTTCATCACAGCTATGTAATTTAGGGAACCATCTTTGGTTTATTTCATCACCCACATGACTTGTAGTATGGTATTCATTCCCTTTACAATTTCAATAATAATTTTTATAGAATCTCATTTGCCATAGTTGTAGTTTTATATGCAGTTCTGATATTGAGGGATCCCATAAGTCTTAACCTTGTCATCTGCTGCCTTCCTACCCATATAACATATTAGAGAACCACAATTCAATACTATAGTGTAGAAATTGCCAATAGCAAAGCACTTCTACTACCACAAGATTCTTTACATCACAGTGCTCTTTTTTTTAAATCAAAAGTTATGATGACTTTATTTTAAATCTTAATACACCAAAAATATTTTTCAATGTTGTGAGATGAGCACTTGAAACTAAGATTTCCAACACTGTTGTGATTTGCTGTGAGGATTGGTAGTGAATATTTCCCTCTGAATATGGGTCTAGGGCCTAAGAAGCAGACATCACAGTGCTCTTATACGTTGCTTCCTTTTGCCTTTACCCCCTAGCAGCCCCACATTTAGTAAATGGTCATTTTAAACACTCTTTACCTAGGTATTTGAGGGTCTTCTCCACCTTCTTTTCTATTAGTTTCTGTGTATCTGCTTTATGTGAAGGTCCTTTATCCACCTGGACTTGAGGTTTGTATAAAGAGATACGAATGGAGTGATTTGCATTTCTCTACATGCTGATCTACAGTTGAACCAGCACCATTTGTTGAAAATGCTGTCCTTTTTCCCCTGGACAGTACCTAGGCACAGGGGAAAAGTTCCTGAACAGAACACCAATGGCTTATGCTCTTAGAATAAGAATTGATAAATGGGATCTCATAAAATTGCAAAACTTCTGTAAGGCAAAGGACACTGTCAATAGGACAAAATGGCAACCAACAAGTTAGGAAAAGATCTTTACCAATCCTACATCTGATAGAGGGCTAATATCCAATATATACAAAGAACTCAAGAAATTAGACTCCAGACAACCAAATAACCCTATTAAAAATGGGGTACAGAGCTAAACAAATAATTCTCAACTTCGAATGGCTGAGAAGCACCTAAAGAAATGTTCAATATTTGTTAGTCATCAGGGAAAATACAAGTCAAAACAACCCTAAGATTCCACCTCACTCCAGTCAGAATGGCCAAGAACAAAAACTCAGGTGATAGCAGATCCTGGAGAGGATGTGGTCAAAGAGGAGCACTCCTCCATTGTTGATGGGATTGCAAGCTATTACAACCACTCTGGAAATCAGACTGGCAGTTTCTCAGAAAATTGGACATAGCATTACCTGAGGACCCAGCTATATCACTCCTGGGCATATACCCAAAAGATGCTCCAACATAAAACAAGGACACATGCTCCACTATGTTCATAGCAGCTTTATTTATAATATCCAGAAGCTGGAAAGAACCCAGATGTCCTTCAATGGAGGAATGGATACAGAAAATGTGGTATATTTACACAATGGAGTATTACTCAGCTATTAAAAACAATGAATTCGAGAGGTTCCTAGGTAAATGGATGGAACTAGAAATTATCATCCTGAGTGAAGTAAGCCAATCACAAAAGAACACACATGGTATTCACTCACTGATTATTGGATATTAGCCCAGAACCTTGAAATTCTCAAGATGCAACTCACAGGCCACATGAAGCTCATAAAGAAGGAAGACCAAGTGGGGGTGATTTGGTCCTTCTTAGAAGGGGTAACAGAATATTCATGGGAGCAAATATGGATACAAAATGTGGGACAGGAACTGAAGGAGGGGCCGTCCAGAGACTGCTCCACCTGGGTATCCATCCCTTGTGCAGTCACCAAAGGTAGACACTGATGTGGATGCCAGGAAGTGCATGCTGACAGGTGTCTGATATAGCTTTCTCCTTAGAGATCTGCCAGAGCCTGAAATATACAGAGTCGGACACTCACAGTTAACCATTGAACTGATCAAGAGTTCTCAATGGAGGAGTGAGAAAGAAGACTGAATGAGCTGAAGAGGTTTGTGTCCTCATGGGGAGAGCAACAATACCAACCAACCAGAGCTTTCAGGGTCTAAACCACCAGCCTGGGAGCACATAGGGAGTGACCCATGGCCCCAGCTGTGTATGTAGGGGAGGATGATATTGTCAGGCATAGGTGGGTGAGGAAGTCCTTGGTCCAGTGAAGGCTGGACGCCCCAGTGTGGAGGAAATTGTGGGTGCAGATGTGGGAGTGGGAGGGTGGGTGGGGGCATATCCTCATAGAAGCAGGAGGAAGGGGGATGTGATGGGGGTTCCTGGGTGGGGGATAAATGGGGAAAGGGGATTACATCTGAAATGTAAATAAAATATCCAAGAAAATAATTTTAAAAGTCCTCTTTATAAATGGAATGTACAAAAATGACCTTTTGAAATCTGCCTTTTTGTTTTTAAATCTTGTAGTTCTCTCAAGAGTAATGTAGATTCATCTGTATCACTTGTTTATTCTTTATTTTTGTGCAGTATTTTGTAATATTGATGAGCCAGTTTGTTAACTGTTCATCTGAAAACATTTTATGGTTATATTCCAACTCATTGCTATCACAAATAAAACTGTAACAAACATTTTTGTACATCTTTCTGAGTGAGACTAAATTTGCATTTCTCTGAGATAAGTGACTAAGATTAGAACAACTGCTTAATATAGTTTTTGCATATTCCCTTTCTTTTTTCATTAATTAATTAATTTATTCTCTTTACATCCTTATTACTGCCCCTGCTCTCAGTCTCCCTCCAACCCCACAATCCCTTACCCAGCCCCCCACTGCATATGGATTTTTAGAGAAATAGTTGAGGTTCCTGGGATAACCTTATACCTTCAGATTAAAACCAGCAATGTCTTAATATTTCAGTTTCATCACAGCCTCACAAACATCTCTGCTTTAGTCATGATGACAGGTTTATGGTGATAGTTCATTGTGTTTTTACCTTATATTTCTCTAAATATCTAGTAGTATTGAGCTTTTCCTTATAAATTCTTTGCCATATATCATCTGCTATGTAGTGTTTTCTGTGACTTTTACTAACTTGTAATTGGAATATTTATTTATTGGGGCATGGAGAACACTTTGTACGTCTAGAGATGATCCTTTTGTTGCACGTGTGGTTTGTAAATACTTTATCCAAAGCTATAGCTTGTCTTTATCTTTTTAACAAGTATTTCTCAGGCAAATTAACTTATTATTTACCTATTATTTATTGTGTTACTGAGGTTTGAACCTGGCTATTTACATATACTTGGCAAGCATTTGACTACAAAAATACACAATAAACTTCACATATTTGATTTTAATAATTTTATATTAATCTTTTACACATTTTATAGATCATAGTTTTGGGGTCAACTCTAAGAACTTTGTTTAGTATTGTATGACTTTTCCTGGGAAGACAAAATGAAGTGCTATTTACTTAGATAGGATGATACTAGTCTTAGTTAAGGCAATGAGTTTACTGGGGTCATTTATAGAATGAGTGACTCAAAGGCATCTGCACACTTGAAGTTCCCATCTGCAGGCAATTTTCTTGTATACTCTAGCAATCCAATATGACATGTAACTAGGGAAGAGATACAAGTGGACAATAACAGATGGCATAATGGGCAGGGAGTGGTGGTGTCTGAAATCCGAGGTTTGGGTCTGTTGATGCTTCCATCTCCTTTCAGGATGATATGAAAGCCTCATTACCACTGTATTAGACTTCACTATTGTTGTGCTGTTATCACTTATTTCCTTGCCATGATTGCAGGCAGAAGTCTTTATACATCACCACAGTCACTGTCCTTCCTAATGGTGAGTAGTCATGACATATCTAAAGGAAATAGCTCACTACAATGTTAGCCCTCTGTTACCTACATCCTTTCTTATAATTTTTGTAAAATTTTATAGTTTTACTTTTCAGCCAGTGATCCATTCTGTGGATCACAATTTATGTATAACTTATAAGAGTTGGGTCAGGTTAATTTTATTTCTATAAACATTTTATTTTTCTAAGATCAGTTTTTAAAAACTACTGTTTCATTGAACTATTTATGTACATTTAATTCCAAGATAAGGGAGTAAATTTGTATGAGTTTGTTTTTAGGTATTTTTTTTTGTTCCTTTTATTCCCTAGTTTTATGTCAATTTGACACAAGCTAGAGCAGTCAGGGAAGACAGAGCTTCATCTGAGAAAATACCTGTATAAGACCTTGCTATAGGGGGCTGGAGAGATGGCTCAGTGGTTAAGAGCACTGACTGCTCTTCCAGAGGTCCTGAGTTCAAATCCCAGCAACCACATGGTGGATCACAACCATCCATAATGAGATTGGATGCCCTATTCTGGTGTGTCCGAAGACAGCGACAGTGTACTCATAAATAAAATAATAAATAAATCTTAAAAAAAAAAAGATCTTGCTACAGGTAAGCCTGTAGTATATTTTCTTAATTAGTGATTGTTATGTAAGACCACAGCCCATTATGGGTGGTGCCATCCCTAGGCCATTGATTCTATGTCCTATAAGAAAGCAGGCTGAGCAAGCTATGATAAGAAAGCCAGTAAACAACGTTCCTCCAAGACTTCTGCATTAGCTCCTGCCTCCAGATTCCCACCTGATTTGAGTTCCTGTTCTAATATCCTTCAATTATGAATAGTAATTTGGAAGTGTAAGCCAAATAAACCCTTTCCTCACAAAGTTGATTTTGATTGTGATGTTTCATCACAGCAATAGGAACCTTAACTAGGACAGTTCTTTACATTGTCCTTGTGATAACACCATCCAGCCTTGGTTATTAGAACTACATATTGTCTCGAAATCAGGTAGAAGGATTTTTTTCCACTGGCCATGTCAATGATCCATGCTGCCTCTGAAAAGCATGTAGAATTCCATGATCCATGCTGCTGCTGGCTGCTATGGGCAAAAAAACCTTTTTTCCCCCAGTGGTATCAATAAATGCAGTCTCTTAACTTAAAATGAGAGGCTTCTGTGACCACCCCACAAAGAAACTGAGCCCTGGCACGAAGCTATTGAAGAGAGCCCTTAAAAAATATGATAAAGATGCTGAAATGTATCTCTTTACACAGGATCACCTGATGACTTCTGCTGAGGGAGGGGGAAGAACTCAGCTTTCCTTAAAGAAAACTGAATTTGACCATGCTTCACTAAGTATATGTGCAACACAAATTGGAGTTCGTATTTTGGTTATTGTTGTTATTTGCGGAGGGAGAGGGTAACACAGGTGAGAAAGTGGATCTGAGGGGAATAAAAAGCAAGTGTGACAGGGTCCACTGTATAAAATTCCCAAATAACTAATAAAAATATTATGTTAGGAAAAATTCATGAATAAAATGTAAAGAATTGAAATCATATAGAATTAAAATCAGATCACAGTGAAATTCAATTGGAAATAAAGAACAAAAAGATGGCCAAAATATTGTACCTACTAACTTCAGTATCCAATTATTTTTGTGGGTCTGTTTCTGTTATGTGTTTTCTGCTTGAATTTTTCTCAAAATATATCTTATCCTTGAGTAATTACTAGCACTAGATTATTAATTATACTTTTTCTATTGAATTATTTAAGATTTTGGATAAATGTGAGTTTTTCCATGTAAAATTAGGGTTCACTTTTCATCCAGAGGCATTAATAGACTATGATTGCTTCCAAGAAGTCCTATAATATAGTTTTATCTTATCATTAATTCAATATGAATATAGGGTACATACCATAAAGGTGTTGTTCATTATAAAATTGACATTAAGTTTTGAGATTATTTATTACTTTGGTGACATTTTTAAAATGAAATCAAGGAAATCTCATCCTTTGGTAAATACCCTCTTAAGTGGAATGATCTACTGAAACCCTCATCCTGAAATGGATCTTTGACTTTGTTTCTGTCTCACACTTTACATAGCTGAAAAACAAAGGCTTTGTTTCCTAGTTTTGTAAATGCTTTCAACATTTGTTTCAAATAACCTTCTTTCTTTAGATTCTTGCCTTATTTTGGGTTTTCCACAAATATTTCTGATACTTCTGTTAAGCACAAAATTATCAGAAGCAGAGGTATTCTCAGTATTGCCTGGTTTCCCAAGTGGATGGTTTCTCAAGGAGCTGCTGTCTAAGAACAGGAACATTTTTAGAATTGCTCAATGTTATGCTGAATCCTTTTCTCCTAGAAAGTACTTCAAAAATATTTGTTGCATTAACAAGTACATTTGGTATAATTAAACTTTAACTACTTTAATGACTCTCTGAAAGCGTTGTGACTGTGCAAATGCTACAGTTTTTTCTGCTCTTACTGTGTTGGAATCCTCACATTTGTCTTCATTTTATCTTTGCTAAGTACATAAGAAAAGAAGAATAAGAGGTGGCTCTGAAATCTGCATATCTGCCCTTCAAAGAATGCTGTCTGTCCAGTGAGAGTTTGCATCACTTAACATTCCAATTGTTGAATGTTATTTAAGTAGCTATATCAGAATGGAAATAATTTTCAAAATGTAAATATTGTTTGGATTTCAGCTACCTAATATTTTTCTTCATAAACTCAATAAACTTCATTGTATCTGTAACATGGAAGTTAATAAAACTTCTTACAGTACTGGAGCTTATGGAAATAATAAATATACATTATATATGATATTTATTATATTTGAACAATGTCACATAAATAGACTTCATATGTTATATGCATATCTTATATGTATTATACTTGATCATCTTTACTCCAATTATGTCCAACAAATGTTTTTGTACAGAGTATTTTTGGAGGGTTGTTTTCAGGCTTTTCGTAGATCCAGTAACTGAAAGTTTTTGTAATCTTGATCTGTCCAGCACTAATTCAGGAAAACACAAATAATTTACCTTTTTATGTGTTCATGGTAATTAAAGGTGTAACTATTGAGAGGAATATAGGCTCACATCTATGTTATATATTGGTTTGGAAATTCATGTTGTATTGTGCATCCATCTCTTTCTCATCTAGTGATTCCTTCCAGGGGTTGTCCTTTCTTACTTCTTTTTGGGATATTTTTCTCAGTGCAATTTTTTTCTTCTGTTCATTCTTGAAGACTGAGTCTAAGATTGATATGATATTTATCAACTCACTGGTTAAAAATACTCTAACATTTCAGTTTTGACAAAAAAGAAACAACCCCAGCAGTTTCAAAGTTCATAAATGAGAGTTGTAGCAAAGAAGAGACACAGGAAACTCTTTTAGTGGATGAGATTGTGAAGGGACAGAGTTGTCAAGGAAAAAAAAAAAGAACAGAGTCCTGAGCATTGTTTAATTTTAGATGGAAACATCATAACAAAGAGTGAGAGAAGGAGAAACAAAGGCAGATCAGAAGAGAGGGAGTGCCAGAGCTAGAAAGGGATACAGGCCACAGAGACTTATCAAAGGAGCCATGGTCATCACAATGGATGGCATGGAGGTACAGTAATACACATTACTTCAGAGACAATTTGTAGTTAGCATACTGGCATAGACCTGCAATTCTAGTTCTTGAAAACAGAAATGTTGTGAGTTCAAGGATAACCTGAGATATATTGCAGAAAAATATCTTTGAAAGCCATTAAAAATGGAGTAAACTTAAAAGCACTATGAGGAAAAAGATGGAAGGAACTTCTTTCTTTTTCTTTTTTTCCTCCCTTTTCTGCTCCAATTTCTAAACATGTTTCCCCCCCCCCCAAAAGAATGAAGTTTCCTTTTTGTCAAAACTGAAATGTTAGAGTATTTTTAAGAATGAAGAAGATCAAGGCAAGCAGACAGAGAAAACACAAAATGAAGACTCCACTGAGAAAACAACAGAAAATAACTTTATATAAAAGGACAGAGAGGTGAAAACAGACAGAGAGAGACTAGGCAGCAGGAGGAAGTTGAATGTACCAGGAAGACAGTGCAGCTTTACTGCTAAATCATTCTACCATCTTGACACTGTTTTCTTTTTCTATGCCTCTGAGATTTTTTAGGTATAATGGTAATCCTTACAGGAATTGAGTAAAGGTTGAGTGAGTTAACATTCACAGCCATCGTCTACCCACAGTCATTTCAGGTGGGGCAGCATGTAGTTTGTGCTAAGAATGTGTCAAAATGGAAGTTTGTAGGCAGAGCCAGAGACAAGGCCTTTCAAAGTGTTTAATTATGTGTGACAAGTGATAAAGGGGATATGAGGAGCTACAACGCCACTGAGATAAGATTGGGAACAAGATAATGATGGAAAAGACCTGAAGTTACCTAAAAAAAACGAGGTTCAAACATCTACTCATAACCCAGCATAGCACTTGCAGGAAGATTATGAGTTCAAGGCAAGCCTGGCCTATACAGTCAAACCTTGTCTCAGTAATAAATGACAAAATAAAAATGCATACAATTATTCAGGAAAAGAAATATAAAATGGAGAATGACTAACAAGTAAAGCACAATGCTGCTCTTCTGAATGTTAGAAGTAATTTAGGAGTTTTTCATATTTTTAAAATCTGGCTATTGTAAAGTATCGTTTAGTAATTAATAGAAATATTCAGTTCTCTATGGATAAATGCATGACATTAGAACTCATAGTGCTTCATGGATCAAATGAGTTTATAGCCTTAGAGGTATTCATTATAGAACACAATATTAGTTACTTGTCTCATTGCTGTGACCAAATACCTGACAAGAAGAAACTTAAAGATGGAAGGATTTTGGCTTACTGTTTGGTGGGATATAGTCTAACATGGTGAGGGAGGCAAGTAAGCAGATGCATTAGACCATTATGTATATTATACCCACAGTCAGGAAGAAGAGAAGATAGGAAGTAAAAAGTTAAGCTGCATTATAAAATCTCAGTGCCAATCCCTTAGGAACTCACTTTTTCCAGGAAAACTCCATCTCCTAGTGGTTCCAAAGCAATGCTACCTACTTGGGATCTAGGAAAACTTCATCTCCTATAGGTTTTCTAACCTTCAGTAACAATGGTACCCACTTGAGATCAAGTTTTCAAACACATGAACCTGTGGAGAACATTTCGTATTCAAATCAAACAAACATCTATCATAGTTTCTGACATTATTGGCAAAGAAGTCAGGTCACCATTGAAGTAAAATCTATCAATTTGAGTGCAGAGAAAAGTTTAACTCTTTTTTATGTTATCAACACAGATTGTTTGTATTTTAACTCTTTATGCCATTTAAGGTGCAAGTTAAGTTGAGTAGAAACATATTTCATTTGAAATGGAGATCACTTAATGACTCAATTTGGTGTCACATTGCCTTCCAGTGTATAATTTAAATTCTTGCAATCACACAGTAGTCTACACTACTGTGTGTGCAGAGGGAAATGGGAATTCTGTATTTATGGCAGTCTACTTAAAATGGGCAAGAGAGTCTCTCATAACAAGGTTGTATTGTACTAATTTGCCTTTCAAGTGTTTATTTACTTATTATATGTGCCATTTCTGAAAAAAAAATGAAAAGCACAACAACAAAAATTAATGGTTATTTCTTACTTCCAGGGAGCTGGATTGATGTAAGTTTGTAGTGTATTTATTTCTTAATATATGCAACGAAGTTGATCCCAAATGACTTTAGAAGCAGAGTATAAACTACTACAAGCACAAGTAGAATTGCACTAAATCTTTGCCTAAAACACCCCAAAGAAAGCTGTACGAATTTATTATACATGAAATTAAATCTATCTTCACTGTGTGTTGAGTAGTGTCCAGAATACTGCTAGACCACATTTACTTATTGCAGCCACCATCTCTGGTTGATTTATAGAGGAAATATTCCATTTCAAGTATCTCTGACCTTTATTGTTCATATGTAAGAGATGCTGGTGATGTAATCTATGGTTCTTGTAGATCCTCACCCCCTACCACATGAACACTCTGGATCTTCTGATATAGATGCCATTCATACAGTGTTATTGTATGCTGTATCTCATCCCGGTGCTTCATACACATATATCACAGTAGTAACAACTTCCTTACATAGATCCAGACTATGTGGATGGCTTACAGTCAGATGGTTTTTATTTGATGAATCCTGTCCCAAAACTAGGTTTTGTTGATTGAAAAAAATTTATGCAGTAATTCTCAGTTACTTAATTTTGCATAATATAGGAATGAATAGATAATTTAAAGAATAGTTTCTGGACCTAAGACCACTGTTAAAACATAGCCCTCAGTTACCTTTCAGGGAGAGATCAAATAAAGAATATAATTTTTCTTTATTCATTTATTTAATTAAAATTGTGTACATATGTATATGAATGCATTGATGTGTGTGCATGCATAGATATGTATGCACATATGGGTATGTGTGCATCCATAGATGTGAGCACATGTTTGTATGTGTGCATGGTCACATGTTTGCATTTTCACATATGTGTGCAGGAAGAGACAAGAGTGAGAAAAAGGGAAAAGAAAGAAAGAGGAAAGAGAGGGTGAAGAGAGCAACACTCTCCTGAGCCCTCACTCCAGTTTGTGACTCAGCATTATCTTTTTATCTGATTCGGGAAATTATACCCTTTCTCAGGAACTGATTGCCATTCTTAAAAATTTTCTGTGAAGGAGGTTGATAATTAAAAGATCACTGAACTTTTTCTAGTTCCTAGATCGCCACCTCTTTCTATCTCGTATGGTTCCCCCCTTTTGTTGCTAGGCAGACATAATCAGACACCCAAGAAAATGCTACTGATTTTCTTAATATCCAGCTTTGGAGTTGAATACAAAAGTTACTATGGACTATGATGTGAAGAGGAGAGAATTAAACAGCCACTGAGGTTGCATTTCATTTCTGGGCTCCAGGTCAAAGAGGAGGAAATGGGAAATAAGACACAAATTCCAGAAAGAGGTATATGAGTATATTATAGTGGTGGGCTTGAAACTTTACAGTATATTACACAGAATTGAAACTTTGCACTTTCCTGTCATCTAAAACACAGTACAGTCTAGTTTTCAGATTATGGAACAACTTTCCTCTTCTCTATTCCTGCAACCCTAACCTCACATACTTCTGCATAATAACAAGCAGAGAATTTGCAATAATAGGAGCTTTAAAGTGTATGTCATAGGACTGGGAAAATAGTTCAGTTGGAAAAGTGCCTATTGCACAACCATGAAGACCTCAGTGTGACCTCCCAAACACACATAAAAAGCTGAATGTAGTGATGGTTACCTTGTCTTTTCATATCTGAGGAGGCAGATATAGGAAGATACCTGGGGGATTGTGAGACAGCTACTCTCAGTTTCTTGGGGAACTCTAAGCCATTGACATATCCTGTCTTAAAAATAAGGTGTACAGTTTCTAAGGAATGATACTAGAAGTTAATTTAACTATGGATTTCAAATGCACACACATAAACGTGCACCCCCATACATACACATATGCATATGCACATCCACAGAGAAACACATATGCACAGATACACACACACACAGAGAGAGAGAGAGAGAGAGAGAGAGAGAGAGAGAGAGAGAGAGAGAGAGAGAGAGAGAGAGAGTTGACTCCGGTACAACTGTACAGAAATCTTTTGTTAAAAACTTTTCCCAATCCTAGGCTTTTAAAAGTACTCACATGACAGGATAAGTACTTTCCCCCTTGCTTCTATTTTTGTTGACTTTTATGTTGTGTGTAGAAACCTATTCATTAGGGTACTACCATCCCTCTTCCTTCTTGTCCCCTCGATAGAATATTTTCTACACAGACAGCTTTGATTTTTCAGTTTTCCAATTATGTGACAATATTGTGTAAAATTTTATCAACTGTAGCATTAGTATGGATGCCTTTCTTTCTCTTTTCTCTATTGTTGGGTTTGGACTCTCTCTCTCTCTCTCTCTCTCTCTCTCTTTCTCTGGCTTAATACTTTCTCCACTTAAGATATAGAATCTACAATATCTGTTTTCTTACTATGAGAATGATTATCCCTCTGCTGTGAATAGATCCCAATAGTTATTCAGTATTCATGGGTACTGTGATATAACTGCAAAATAAAGATGTTTGATTAGATCATATTTCCCTTAGATTAAACTTGTGCCATCCAAATACTTTTTTCCTAGTAAAACTTGTGCAAGAAGGAAAAATAATGTCACAGGAGAATCATCTTAGATCATGAATTCTTCTAAGTTTGAAACAAGTAGCTTCAGACAAATGTGAAATTTTCTTTGTTTGTTCCTACCTCAGCCACAGCTAATATTAGACTGCATGTCTTGTTTAATGAGAGCTTCAACATTTCTATATTAAATAACATAATCTGCTAGCACAGCGATTTGTTCTTATTCTCCTTTTTTGTCCCCAGTACCCAACTTAGTGCTTGGACAATGGCTTTGACAATCCATAAAGACTCTCAAACAAACATTTTATTGTGTTTTTTTTTTCCAGGAGAAGCAAAGTGTAATTTTTTTCTCTGACTTTTATATAAAGCTTACACTATGCCAATTGAAATCAGACTGTGCATTTCATATATGATCATATATTAGAACATTTAATTAGGTAACCAATTATGTTAATTTTTACATTGACATTTCATTAGCTAACAAAATACATTTGAAAATGCAAACATATATTATTTAAAAACAGAAAGGTAAAAGAATCTCCAAACTTTTATGGAAATACAAAGCAACTGAGAAATGCTGTATCTCTTTGTAATAACATAAAATGTTAAGAGCTGTTAAGTCAAATCTTTGCATGTTCTATGTCTTTACCAAGAATTCTATTGTTTGTTGAATGTTGAGAGCATTGAAAACCAATGCAGATAGAATAGCATCTCTTCTGACTGTAGTTAGCCACAAAAAGAAACAAAATACCAAAATTTGTTTGTTATTTGAATGATCTGCACAAAATAAAGTCTGAAGCACAAACACAAGACAATGTACTTGAAAGAAGAAAACTGAGTAAGAACCCCAGTAACATTTTCCTGAAGACTAGAGAACACTTGTCTAGAAGGAAAGTTTAGCGTGAAATCAAATAGCAGAGGTACCATGAGATGGAAACTCTTCACCACTTCTTGGAAGAATTAAAGATAAGAAAGCTTTGGGAAAAATATAAAACAGTAGATTGAGAGAGTGAAGTATTTAGAAGCTATTTGTAGATAGATATTTTTGTCCAAACCCCAAGGGGAAAAAGAACAGAGACAAAAATAAATTTTGCATGCTGTATTTTAGAGGTAAACTAGTAGGCTTAGGTTGTATGGGATCTCTTTGAAGGTAGTCAATGGTAAATTCCTAACATATACTGCACACAGAGTTCTTCTTAGTAGCTCATTTATGACTTTGTATTTAACTTGGAAAAGTTAGATGCTAACTAGTATTTTCTTAAAAATTTCATTTATACTATACAGAAAAGACCTAATGAAACTTGAAAAGCAAATCTGAATACTCTTTACATCTTTTTGATCATGAATGTACATGGAGAATAAAACTGTTTGTTTTATTTGGAGCTATTTTGGAAGAGAATAAAATATTCGAACAAGAGAAGGGTTGGAATAATTAGACCTTTATCATTTCATGCAGCATAAATTTATTGAAAACTGGCAGAATGGTTATTGTGCTATTTCTAGATAAATAACAGAAAATTGATTAAATTATTAAAATAATTAAGCAGGATGAACCTGCAGCTATATTTTCTCAGTGTATTTACTAAGAAATGTTAAAATGCTTGAAACTCTGAAGGGGCAGTGTTGTCATTGTGCATGTCACCTAACCCTATGTCTCCTCTCCGATTAGTGAGAAGTTGGTGTTCTTATCCTCAAAATAAGTGACTAATTCATAATACTCTGTAACTAAAATGTTGAGTCATGTGTTTAATGAAGACCTACGTGGCTAGTATGAATATCTAGAAGTATACTAGAAATCTTATCATCCTTGTTTTGTTACATTGCCACCAATCTTATCTGATTTCTTCTCTTTCATAAGAAAGCACCATGAGATCTAACCTTAGACTTTACTGAAATATGCTACATTTATTGTCTGTTTGAACACTTTGGCTGGGATGGTGTTGAATCACAACCTATTAGCACAAAAATCAACTTGTAGCTCAAATTATATCAGAATCTCCTTTGTACTTACCACATAGTAAACTGATAAACAACTAATTCTTTATTTTTAAAATAGTGGTCTTCATACTGTTTGGAATGGCACCTTGATTAAACTGTTATTGATCTACATATTAAGCCCCATTCTGGGAATTAGATATAAGAGTGTCATTACTAGACCTGAAAATTCTAGAAGTCCTTGACTTCAAGATGACCTTGATTAAAGAAAAGAGTTAACATTTCAGGCCTGGAATTTAGTTAAACACTGCTATGAAGATTCCTTTGAGACTTGGGATTCTTGTGTGTGATTGCTAATTGATTGTCAACTGTTTTTGTACTCAACTAAAATGTAAGCTGCTAGGGATTCCCAACAGAAATTTTTTTTTAACTTGTGTTTTAAGTACATGAGTGCTCTGTCTTCATAAATACCAGAAAAAAAGCATTATATCCCATTAGAGATGGTTGCACACCACCATATGGATGCTAGGTATTGAACTCAGGACTTCAGGAAGAGCAGCCAGTGCTCTTAACTTCTGAGCCATCTCCCCAGACCCCAAGAGAGACTTTCTTGATCAGATTATTCAGTATGGGAAGACCTACCCTGAACACCAGCGGCACCTTCAGGTTTTAGACGAAATAAAAGGACATGGGAAAAAAAACACTTTTTTTTTTCTTTTCTCTACTGGCAAGTTCATCTACCCTGTTACTACTTGCCACTGGTATGGAGATTCATTGTTATTAGAAGCAGCTTCTCTGTTCTTTCTTTCTCTCTTTCTTTCTCTCTCTCTCTCTCTCTCTCTCTC
>NW_021604730.1:521512-541630 GCF_004785775.1 Grammomys surdaster
TTTCTTTCTTTCTTTTTTTGTTTGTTTCTGATAAAGTGTTATTTTTTTAAAAATTTTTCCCCCCACTGGATATTTTATTTATTTACATTTCAGATGTTATACCCTTTAATCATTTCACCCCCCAGCCCGACACCCCCTATCCCATCTCCCCTTCACCTGCTTCTATTAGGTTTTGCCCCAACCAACCAACCTTCTCCCACCTCTCCACCCTCAAATTCCCCCACACTTGGGCATCTAGCCTTCACTGGAGCAAGGGCTTCCTCTCCTACCTATGCCCTACAAGGCCATCCTCCCCTACATATAAAACTGGAGCCATGGGTCCCTTCCTGAGTACTCTCAGACTGGTGATATAGACCATGGGAGCTCTGGTTGTTTGATATTGTTGCTCTCCCCATGGGGCCACAAACCCCTTCACTTCCTTCAGTCTTCTCTCTCACTCCTCCATTGGGAACTCTTGATCAGTTCAATGGTTAGCTATGAGCATCTGCCTCTGTATATGATAGGCTCTGTCAGAGCTTCTAAAGGAATAGCTATATCAGGCTCCTGTCAGCATGCACTTCCTGGCATCCACAACAGCTTTTTCCTTTGGTGACTTCACATGGAATGGATCCCCAGGTGAGGCAGTCTCAGGAAGGCCCCTCCTTAAGTTTCTGTTCCACACTTTTTCTCCATATTTGCTCTCATGAATATTTTGTTACTCCTTTTCAGAAGGATCGAAGCTCACATACTTTGTTCTTCCTTCTTCATGAGCTCCATGTGGCCTGTGAGTTGTATCTTGGGTATTGCTAGCTTTTGGCTAATATACAATTATCAGTGAGAGCATACCATGTGTATTTTTTTGTGATTGGGTTACCGCACCCAAGATGATCTTTTCTAGTTTCATCCATTTGCCTAAGAATTTCTCCAATTCATTGTTTTTAATAGCTGAGTAATATCCCATTGTGTAAATTTACCACATTTTCTGTATCCATTCCTCCATTGAAGGACATCTAGGTTCTTTCCAGCTTCTGGATATTATAAATAAGGCTACTATGAACATAGTGGAGCATATGTCCTAGTTATATGTTGGAGTATCTTTTGAGTATATGCCCAGGAGTTGTATAGCTATGTCATCAGGTAATATTATGTCTAATTTTCTGAGTAACCACCAGACTGATTTCCAGAGTGGTTGTAGCAGCTTGTAATCCCAAAAACAATGGAGGAGTGCTCCTCTTTGTCCACATCCTCTTCAGAATCTGCTATCACCTGAGTTTTTGATCTTGGCCATTCTGACAAGAGTGATGTGGAATCTCAGGGTTGTTATGATTCGCATTTCCCTGATGATTAAGGATGTTGAAAATTTCTTTATGTGCTTCTTGGCCATTTCTTCAGTTGAGAATTCTTTGTTTAGCTCTGTATCCCATTTTAATAGGGTTATTTGATTGTCTGGAGTCTAATTTCTTTAGTTCTTTGTATATATTGCATGTTAACCCTCAATCAGATGTAGGATTGGTAAAAATCTTTTCCCAACCTATTGGTTGTCATTTTGCCCTATTGACAGTGTCCTTCTTTTTAGAGAATCTTTGCAATCTTAGTGAGGTCCCATTTGTCAATTCTTGATCTTAGAGCATAAGCCATTGGTGTTCTTTAAGGAACTTTTCCACTGTGCCGAAAAATTCAAGGCTCTTCCCTATTTTCTCATCTATTAGTTTCAGTATATCTGGTTTTATGTGGAAGTCCTTGGTCCACTTGGATTTGAGTTTTGTACAAGAAGGTTAGAATGGATTGATTTGCATTCTTCTACATGCTGACCTCCAATTGAACCAGCACTATTTGTTGAAGATGCTGTCCTGTTTCCACTGGATGGTTTTAGCTCCTTAGTCAAAGATCAAGTGACCTTAGGTGTGTGGGTTCATTTCTGTGTCTTCAATTCTATTCCATTGATTTTCCTGCCTGTCTTTGTACCAATACCATTTAGTTTTTTTTTTTTTAATCACTATTGCTCTGTAGTACAGTTTGAGGTCAGGGATGGTGATTCCCACAGAAGTTCCCTTATTGTTGAGAATAGTTTTCGATATCCTGTGGGTTTTTTTTGTTATTCCAAATGAATTTGAGAATTAGTCTTTCTAACTCTATAAAGAGTTGAGTTGGATTTTGATGGGGATTGCATTGAATCTGTAGATTGCTTTCAGCAAGAGGGCCATTTTTATTATATTAATCCTGCCAATCCATGAGCATGGGAGATCGTTCCACCTTCTAAGATCTTTGATTTCTTTCTTCAGAGAGTTGAAGTTTTTATCATACAGACCTTTCACTTGCTTGACTAGAGTCACACCAATGTATTTTATATTATTTGTTATTATTGTGAAGGGTGTCATTTCCCTAATTTCTTTCTCAGCCTGTTTATCTTTTGAATAGAGGAAGGCTACTGATTTGTTTGAATTAATTTTATATTCAGCCATGTTGCTGAAGTTGCTTGTTAGGTTTAGGAGTTCTCTGGTGGAAGTTTTTGGGTCACTTAAGTATACTATGATATCATCTGCTAATAGTGAAATTTTGACTTCTTCCATTCCTATTTGTATCCCTTTGACTTTCTTTTGTCTAATTGCTCTGGCTAGGACTTTGTGTACTAAAGTGAATAGGTAGGGAGAGAGTGGGGATCCTTATCTTGTCCTTAATTTTAAGTTTCAAGTTTTTCTCCATTTAGTTTGATGTTGGCTGCTGCCTTGCTGTATATTGCTTTTGCTATGTTTACATATGGACCTTGAATTCCTATTTTTTCCAAGACTTTTACCATGCAGGGATGTTGAATTTTGTCAAATGCTTTCTCAGCATCTAGTGAGATGATCATGTGGTTTTTTTCTTTCAGTTTGTTTACAAAGTGGATTATTCTGATGGATTTCTATATTTTGAAACATCCCTGCATTCCTAGGATAAAGCCTACTTGATCATGATGGATGGTTGTTTTGATGTGTTCTTGGATTCAGTTTGTGAGAATTTTATTGAGTATTTTTGCATCGATATTCATAAAGGAGATTGGTCTGAAGTTCTCTTTCTTTGTTTTGTCTTTGTGTGGTTTAGGTATGAGGATAATTGTGCTTCATAGAACGAATTATATAGTGTTCCTTCTGTTTTTATTTTGTGGAATAGTTTGAAGAGAATTGGTGTTAAGTCTTCCTTGAAGGTCTGATAGAATTCTCCACTAAAACCATCTGGTACTGGGCTTTTTCTGGTGGGGAGACTTTTAATGACTTCTGCTATTTCTTTAGGTGTTATGTGACTGTTTAGATGGTTTATCTGCTCCCAATTTAACTTTGGTACCTGATATCTGTCTAGAAAATTGTCCTTTTCATCCAGATTTTCCAGTTTTGTTTAGTATTGGCTTTTGTAGTAAGATCTGATGATTTTTTTGAATTTCTTCAGTTTCTATTGTCATGTCTCCCTTTTCAGTTCTGATTATATGGTGGTGAATTCTTTATGTGGCTTTCTGTTTTATGTTTTGATTTTTCCTCTTGAAGTAGTGAATTTGGTTTATCAAGGAATAGAAAAAGTAATTGTTGTTATTTCACATCATAAAAATAAAATATGAGAGAATTGTAACATAAAATGAAAATTATTGGATAGAAACATTCCCTTCCTCCCATCTCAGCTGTATATTGAATGGCAGACACTGAAGCTAATCAATGAATTTCTCCTAATGTGAAAGTCATTTTTAATTCAGGAAGTGCTACATGAACTATTGAAACAATGACTACCAAATTTTATCACACATCATCCAAGATAAGCTTAAAACAGTAGCATTTCCTGAGCTCCACCTTAGATACTCAGAACAAAAAGTAGGTGTAGAACCTTGTACATTGTAATTTAAAATATCTCCAGCTGACTGGGGGCATAAGAGCTGTGAACATGCTTTTGGGTTCTTTCTGAAATCTGTGTACATCATGTGTTAATATGAGTGCTCTCTGCCCAGGAACATGTCTGAAGGGCATTGAAGGTGCAGTGTTTCTTCTGATTGAGATGTTCTTTCTCTAGCTACACCTCAGATGTATTAGAATTAAAAATGAAGGTCTATTTCAAGGATTAAAATGGAACACAGTGCTGATGAAATATACATATTCTCCTTTTCTGTTGTTTCTTGAAGTACTCTGAGAAAATACTGAAATGTATGTATGTATGTATGTATGTATGTATGTGTGTGTGTGTGTGTGTGTGTGTTCTTGTTCCTGTTATAATAACAGCTTTGATGAGAAGTCCTCTCATTAGGATTATAACATAACGTGCTATAACATACATCCTTAGGTAAACTGCCATTTTGCAAGCTTCTTAGTTTGAAAGATTCAACTGTGGTTACTATGGAACCAGAAATCCTGTTCATTCTGCAGAGGAAAAATTTAATGTTCCCAGAATCTTCAGTCTGTGGAGAGGCTTGTTAAAGGAAAATTACTTCTCTCTCTTAAAAGGACACACAAGCCAGCTGCAGAATGTTCACAACAGGGTTCTGAGTATGTATTCCACTTGCAGAGCTTGTACTTTGGTCAAAGCTAATCTGTGAAGTGTTAAGGTATCACCTTGCTGATGCTGGAGAGGTAGCTCAGCTATTACAGGCTAGGCTGACAACCAAAAAATATATCACTTTGCTGGAAACTGCTATCTTGGTCAACTCCATTTAAGTAAGATGACATTTTGGAATAATGTATTCCTTCCTCAACTCTCTAAGACAAAATAACTGACAAAAGCAACTTAATGAAGAATTTATTTTGTCTCACAGTTCTATGGGAAATACTCCATCATGGCAGAAGAAGCAGGGTGTAGAAAATCACATTGAATTCATAATGAAGAAGAGAACATTGAATATTTTTGTTCGTCAGAAACACTTGACCAGGGAAATGGTGCCATTCACATTTAAGGTGTTTGTTCCCACTTCAATTAAGCTAATCTAGAAAAAGCTTTTATAGAAATGACTAAAGGCCTATCTCTGAGATGAGTCTAAATCTCATCAAGTTGATGATCAGGATTAACTATAATGCTTAGCTTTCTTTTATGATCTGTCAAACAATGCTTACCCCTTTTTTCACACTATTTTCTCTTCAGATATTAGTAATGGATTTACATAACTCTATGTAATTGTTTTGGTGATTCAAAATTAAGAAAGCTCCATTTTAAAAAGAAAGAAGCAGAAGTTCAGAAAAATATCCCACATATAAAGGAATAAAATGAACAAAGCTGCTAAAAATGTTGGAAACTTCTCTCTAAATTATTTTGCATCTGTGATTTGCTTTTAATTTTGATAAGCTGCTCAGTTCTCTAGGTTTCCTCTTGAAGGCTGAAAAAAAATAAGAAAGTGTCAGGACATTGGTTTTTGCATTTGATAATTACACATCATTCAGGAAGTAACTTTTGTTAAACTGAGTGTCTATGAGACCTACATAAAGTGAAAAAATCATGTTTATTTTCTCAGATTTAGGAGTAGGGTGAGCATTGTACCCAAGATGTGCAAATACATGGCTTTGTCTAAGACCAGAGAGTTTCTTTCTCTCTTGTAACCATCCCTAGGCCTAGACATTGAAATGGTGTCTACCTTTTCTCCCTATAGCTTCAGCTCTGGAGGTTTTTTTCCTTTCTACCTTCAGCACAACTGATGACTCTTTACTCTCTGCACATGTGTTAGATTAGAGTGTAGAAAATTGTTTGGTTCCCTTCTTGTGGATTTTATTGTTATCATTCAGATGTTAACTTCTATGAGAAGACTGCTTTGATGTTGCAATACACAATATCCACTTTCTAAACTTATAATTACCTTCTTTGGTTTTTAAAAGATTGTATATTTATGCTCTACATTTTCTTGTTTATTTCTTTTTTTTCTAAATGAATGCTTCAGAATAGAAGTTGACTGCAATAGCTTAGAATACAAACTTCAAAGCGAGCTATCTAAGTTTGAATTTCAGTCTTTTCAGATACAACATTTTGAATTTGAGCAAGTTACTAAACTCTACTTTATTCTACATCTATAAAATGAGAATAAACCAAAGGCTGTAATCTACTATTGCATAATAAGTACCTCCTCTTTTCAGTGCTGTTCTAGATGTGGGAGAAGCAGAAGACCACAGAGAGCTTGTCAACTGATACTAAATATGTGAAGAAAATGAAATTCAGTCATGATGCTTCAGAGTGGATCCATAGGAGGGTTCCCTCGAACAAAGCATTGAAATGGGACCTGCAGTGGCTCCAAGCAGAGAATACTGCAAAAGAGATTCCCTCATCTTCACCCTTGCTTTCTTTTTCTTCCATTTTTTGGTAAGTAGAGACAACAGTAATTGAATCAACTTCAAGAGTGTGATACTTGTACTAATTTATTTGTATATGATAACTTATCTCTATCAGCTTAACTACTATCCAGATATTTTGTCTACATTGTTCTGGATGTTTTATCTAGGGGACTTTTGAATGAGATTAGAATTTGAAATAGAAGGCATTAGTATTAAATTAGAATAATATTTAAAATTATTTTAACATGTATACATTAATTTTATGGATCAGGAACATATGTCATGGCATGGCATGTGGTAGTCAAAGGACAATTTGTTGGAGTTGATTCTCTTCTTTAGCCACATGAGTTCTAAGGATGACACTCAGGTACTCAATTCTGGCAGCAAGTACCTTTACTACTGAGTCATCTCTAAAGCCTTAGATTAACATTTTAATTAGTAAAAAAAGGACAGGTCGGTCACTCTTCATGATCTAGATAAGTTTCATCCAAACGATTGAATATCTAAATAAAACTTCTAAACTAGCATTTTTCTTTTTTCTTTTTCTTTTTCTTTTTTTCTTTTTTTTTGGGGGGGGTAAAAATAAAATTCTCCAGAATCTTGCCTTTGGACTTCACCTGAATCATTGACTTTCTTGGATATACATCCATTAACTTTCAGACTGGAACAGTAATACCATTTTTCCTTTTTGAGTTTTTTGAGTCTAAAGTGAATCTGCAAGTTTAGACTACAAGTTGAGACTTCCAGTGCCTGTAATTCATGAGTCATGTCCTTACAAAAAAATAAAAACCAAAACAAGAAAAAAAACACCCTCAGGCTCCCTAACTACCCTCTCCTGTCTTCCAACCATTGCTCCCACTCCCTGGAGAATCCTAACAAATATTACAAAGTAAGAAAAGCAAGATGAGTTGAAGTATGTGACTGGCTCCATTACTTATTGGCTGATGGCTTGTGGGCAAGTCAGTAAGTCACAACAAGATGGGTTTGGGAGGCTTGATCTACTTTCTTCCCATGAAGTCATTTGGAGATTTATGGAGGTAATGTTTATAGATAACTTCATATATTGTACAGCATGTCAGATATCATAAATACCATAACTGGCTGTTCTATGCCTGGTCCTTGGTAGATTATCAAATTGTCCCCAGGAATGAGGCAAGGCAATGAACATTAATGAATAATATGTTTTAACATACATGGGACAAATTGTGCTAACTTTGCCTCTATCACATGTTTATAGTAATTTATTTGTTCCAATTATTTCATAACTAAAGTTATTCACATCTTACTCAAGTTGAGAACTGGACCCAAGCCACTGGATGGATCCCTTGGTCTCAGTCTCTCTTCCTCTGTATTACATTGATGATCTTTTGGTTGACATTTTATGGAAGTGTTTACACTTTTATTAAATTCCAACTGTTTACTGGACTAACAGAAATATTAAAACTAGTTTTTAAGCTGAGCTACAAGACAAGATTTTCTTTTACTATATTTGATCTCATAAACTTCATATTCCAATTTGTGAGTTTACTTGTATTTAGCTGTAAATGCTCAGCTCTGTTATCTTTGTAGGTTCTGAAATTTATCCAAATCTAGAAGTAGTAATACCAGGTTACTGAAAATCTATGTATTTTTCATAAGAGTATTTCATACTGTATGTGTGCATAGTCTCTTCTGACAGTATAAAAACTATATAAAATGAAGGACATTTTCTCTATATGACCTCTTTTCTCCCCCACAGGATACAAAAGCTAGTGAAACTCCAGAGTTTTAAGATACTTGAGTTATCTTCATACTCCTCTCACCTTTGAAGAACCTGAGCTACCTTCACTATTCTCCACACCCTTCCCTTCTACCTCAGAGTATCTGACCTGTGTCTACTGCCCCTTCCACCGCAGAGAATCTGACCAAGTGGTAGAACTGAGAATTGAGCACAGAGCCATTTTTCCAAAGGGAGAACTCTGATGATACTTGAAGCATCAGAGTTGCTGATGAACTTCCAAGCATCTATAGGATTTCCTGGGGAAGATAGCAAATGAGGTAGCAGTGTTGGTGGTGGAGGTCATGTGGTAATATATGCCTGTGACAGAGAGGGGGAATAGTGGGGTCAATACTAATGAAAGAACAAAATGTAATTATCTAGGGCTGGGTAGAGTGCTCAGCAAGAAACCCTGAACTCTTTTAACTCTTTTTTTTTTATAATTTATTTTTCTCAAATCATAATTCATTCACACAGGAGTTATAAACACAGAAATGCAGGATGTGGGGAAGGGAATGACACTGGAGTGTGGGTGATCAGGAGGAATACAGATATCATCAGAACCGGGTATTGGCTGGGTGAAGGTTCAGGGGACAAGTCACTATGACTCTGCCTATGACTCGCTTGTCCTTATCTAAGTTGGTATTGTCTGCCTAGGCTACATATTTACAAGGTCTATGACTACTTAGCCTTGTAAATTTCCACAAAAGCTGCCTGTTTACATTAGCTTATAGCCATCTGTTTCGATGTTTTTCCACTGAGATCCAAGACTTGGTGTTAGTATACATGTATAACAGGCCTATTGCTGATTTTAGGCCTATGGCTGATTCTAGGCCTTCAGTGTGTAAGCAGGGCTGCCCCTGACACCTCCTCCCTTCTCTAAGTATAGAAGGGCTGTGGCAATTCTAAACTTGCAAAGGTGGGGATAGAGGCCTGACCTCCAGTATTTAAAGGGGACCTTGTAATGGCTCCAGTCCCCCTGTCATTGTCCAGTTAGGCATGAGGGCCATACCCGTCCCGATGTCTTTTTCCTGGAGAGGGGATACTTTTGACATCAACCCCTATGCAGTCAGGCTTGTCCCTCATGGAACCCAGATAGATATTTTTTTTTAATTTAAACATAAATTTTATTCAACCATAAAAGATAATAAAGTCATAAAAGATAATAAAGTCACATGGCTTGCAGAAAATTGTGTACTACTGGACATTATCATACAAAGGGAACAAAATATCAAACAGGAAAAAGTCATGTTTTCCTTCATCTGGAGTCCTAGCATCTATATGGGTACATTAAACCAAGTTTGTACTCATTGCATAAATGTAAGATCAACCATTAGTGAAAGAATGGGAGAAATGAAGTTGGGAGGGGAGAAAAAGGAGGGACAGAAGAGTAGCATGGGGTAGTGTTTAAAGAACATTATATTCTTATACGATGATGTCCTCATGAAACTCAACACAATGCAGAATGCTTGTGTGTCAATTAAAACAAAACAAGGTAAGAACACTGCTAAAGTGGTCCAGTGGGTAAAGGCTCTTGATTTCAAGCCTGATGGTCTGAGCTCAATCCTTGGAATCCACATGGTAGAAGAGAACTGACTCCTGTAAGTTGTCCTCTGACTTCCACAGACACACAAGGTGGTACATGCTCAGCTCACATTCACACAGTACCTAAATATAGTAAAAGCAATTTACAGCAAACCAGTAGTCAATATCAAGCTTGACCAGATAGATATTTTTATCTTTTATTTATATTCCCTTGCAGTGCTTAGCCTCGCAGCCTAATCAAGAATTCAGATCGCCTGACAGAGGGGGTTCTGGGTGGCCCCTCTCTGCTTGCTCTAGGGTCAGAAGTCCCCCCTTTTAGGTTGGGTGGAGATGGGTTTTGGAAACACCCTGTATAAAGTACCAACCTCATCTTGAGTCTCGTGGTCCTCCATAGCTAACTAATGATAATGTATCTGAGTAGGTTTTGCTACCAAATTATTTATCTGTTGTATCACAGAGTTAGTCCGCTTATTTGAGAGCCAGGGACCAGCAGGAAAAAGCAAAAAGAACCCAAATAATGGTCCCACGATGGGAGGAAATAGGGTTGACAACCTTGGAGAGGCTGAAAACCAATTCTTGTACCAGCACTCATCTGTCTCTTTCTATCTCTGATTTTTCTTAGGGTCTTCACTACCTGTTTCATGCTCTCTTTAATACTCCTTGTCTTGTCTATGTAAAGGCAACCTTCTTCTTTAAGAGCTGTACACAGTCAAGAGCTGTACACAGCCTTTTCTATTGTAATAGAGTAAATCAAGTCCAATAAGGATCTTTGCGATTTTAGGAGGTCTCTTCAGACAGCAAAACAAGGGATTTCTTCAGGTTAGTGATGTCAATCTCTAGCTGTTTGATGTTGTTGTCAGTGGCCCTTCAAAGGTCTGAGTAGTGTAAATTCGGAGGCCAGCATCTGGATTAGAACTTCCAGCAGCAGACATCACGGGTGATTCATTTTTACCTGGGATACTGCCTGAGTCAATACTAATGAAAGAACAAAATGTAATTATCTAGGGCTGGGTAGAGTGCTCAGCAAGAAACCCTGAACTCTTTTAACTCTTAAGTATACATATATAAATATAAATAGAGAGACAGACAGATATACATTTGGCAATTAATTCCTGATAAGGCCAGTAGGGAATTAAGTAAAGGATTAAGTTTTAGAGTTCCTTTATCTCTTACAGGAGCCTCTCATTAGCCAAGCAAGAGGCTTAGACTAATTAACTCTTTATGAACCAGGAAGAAAGACACACATGCAGTCACTATGCACATGGGCACAGGCAATATGTACACACACACACACACACACACACACACGTATTCTAGTTGGCCTAACCACCTACCTGACTCATCTACTCCACAAGTGTTCATGCATATTTACACATATGCCTGCACACACATATATAGACAGACATATACATTTGGATGGATGGGACAGAGTCCCCAAGGTCACCAAATTTATTTCTCTTCTCTGGCCTTTTTATACCTTCTTAGATAAAAGTTTTTTAGAAAATTACTTTATAGATAAAATGTTACAAAAACTGGGAGTTACAGAAGGATGTTGATATTAGTTTCAAAGCAACATCACATCAAAATAACAGGAATTAACAATTTGTCATCAATATGTCTCAACATTAGTGGAACCAAGACCCCAATAAAACAACATAGGCTAACAGAATAACTGTGAAAACAGGATCCATCATCTTGCTGCATGTAAGAAATACACCTCAGCATCAAAGATAGATATTAACTCAGAGTAAAGGGCTGGAGAAATATGTCCAAACAAACAAACTGAAGAAGCAAAATCTAATTTACTCATGATAGATAGAGAGAATAAGACAGTCAAGTTTTAAACAACAACTGCAGCAAATATTTTTGCTTATGGTGATTATAGTCTGTCCTTTGAGACTTTAGACTTAATGTGCCATGTAAAGATATTTGAAAGGAAAACTAAATAAAAACATTATAATCACTTAATTTACAAATGTAAGAATATACTACTACAAAAGAGGTAGATTAGCATGTAACTTAAGTTTTGAATAAATTTAATTGCTATATATTGATCCATATTTTCAAAAAATAACTTTAAAGCAAATATTACTTGCAAATATGGGGTGAGAAAATGCATTGTATATATATATATTTAAAAGCTCTGAATCATAGTGTTTGTTAGTTAGTTTACACATATGTTGAATAACTACATTCACCCTCAATAAGCCTACATTAAAAAGTTCATTGGATGAAGACAGGTATGTATTGAACATCAACAATATTTTTACAGTCAAATGATGATTAACTTTTCTAATTAATTCTTTCAAATCCTATTAACTTTCTAATTTTTTTGTTATTAAATCATTTTATAGTGCTTCAGTTAGGCAATGAATTGCTTTGAAGCCTAAGCGCAACAACAAAGTCAATAGATTTTGAAAAGGTTGGGAGCCTCAGCAACTTCAGAGAGGGAAAGAGAACATGAATCATAAAATATTGCCTGATATCAAAATCTTGTTTCATATAGAAAAAATGGACCTTGGTGCAAGTACTACTATCTTAAGCTAGCCACACATTTGCTGGATCTTGAACACCATTTAAGGTCAAGACAATGACATAATCTCTCTCTCTCTCTCTCTCTCTCTCTCTCTCTCTCTCTCTCTCTCTCTCTCTCCTGTGATGTGTTCCAACCACAACATCATGACTTATTTATTACTCCCTGTTTCTAAAAACCTGTTATTAAGAAGCCAATCTGCTATTGCTCTCTCTTTTGTAATCTTAGATGGCCCACCTGTTTACGGTTCTTGATCTTGTGATGCTATTTTACACACATTGCTTGTTCAATCTGAAAACCTACACACCCAGGAGATTTTGGTTTGCATTATTAGCCCCTGAGTCTTTGCTGAGTCCCTGGATGTTCAGTTTGCTATTCAGTGAAGTTTCTGGTTAAGAAAAAAAATAAATGTTCAAACAAAATTAACCAAAATAATGAAGAAAGGCACTTTATATTCATCAAAATAGAAATCCACACAGATGATATCTCAACTCTGAATATCTATGTCCTAAATGCAAGGGCACCCATATTCATAAAAGAAATGTGACTGAAGCTTAAATGACACATTTGTATTCTACAAATTCTACAAATTAATAAGGTGAGATTTTAACACCCCGCTCTTACCAATAGACAGGTCATCCAGGCAGACACTAAACAGAGGAAAAAAATAAAAATAAAAGATGTTATAAACTAAATGGACCTAAAAGGCATCTACAGAATTTCTCACTCAAACACAAAAGAATTCACTTTTTTTCATAGCACCTCATTGAATCTTCTTCAAAAGTGACCACATACTGTGTCAGTAAAGCAAGCCTCAACACATACAGGAAAATTGAATCCCCTTATATCTTATCAGCGTAAGATAGATTAAAGCTGGACTTCAACAAAAACAGAAACAAAGAAAGCCTATAAACTCAAAGAAACTGAACAACTTTTTACTCGATGACCAAGAATGGCATTAAGAAAGAAATTAAAGAATTTCTAGGACTCAATGAAAATGAAGGCACATTATAGCCAAACATATGGGATACAGTGATAGCAATATTAAAAAGAAAGTTCACAGCATTAAGAGTATTTATAAAAAATTGGAGAGATCTCATACAAGTCACTTAACAGCACACATGAAAGCTCAACATCAAAAAGAAATGAACACACTAAGAGAAATCAATGCCAGAAAATAATCAAACTCGAGGCTGAAATAAATAAATTAGAAACAGGGAGAACAACACAAATAATCCCGGATAGGTGTTCTGTTGTTTGTTTGTTTTTTTTTGTTAGAAAAGCAAAAAAAAAAAAAATTGACAAACTCTTAATCGAACTAAAAGGCATAAACCACAAAAAGTCTCAACAAAGAAAGAGAAGTAATATATATTACCTCCCTTAAGGCCACTTATATGTAGGCAAAAATTAGTCAATGAACATCAGTATTGTGGCTCTACAAAAGGTAACTTATTTTATAGACCAAATTCATAGATAGTGTGTGTTGAGTTCTAGATACTACAATAAGGATACTATCACAAACAAGGCCACTATGAACATACACGTGCCCTTGTGGCATTCTGGGGCATCTTTTGAGTATATTCCTAAGAGTGAGTGGTATTGCTGGGTCTTCAGGTAGATCTATTTCCATTTTCTGAGGAACCTCATTTGTTGGTCTCTATCATCTTTGTAAGTTTGGAATTAAGGTCATTTTGTTGTGCTTTGGCTGTGTTAGGATATCATGGGCGTGCTGTAGTATATAAATTGGGCTATTGTGTTGCCATATTGCTCTGTTACTATTATTATTATTAATCATTTTATTTATATTCCAAATGATATCCCCCTTCCTTGCTACCCCTCCATAACCCCCCTCTATCACTTCTCTCCCCTTCCCTTTGCCTTTATGAGGGTACTACTCCACCCATTCAGCCACTCTCACCTCATCCCCCTAGCATTCTCATACACTGGGGCATTAAGCCTCCCTCCCCTCCCATTGATGTCAGTTATGGTCATCTTCTGCTACATATGTAGCTGGAGTCCTGGCTTGATCCTTGAATACTCCTTGGTTGGTGATTTAGTTCCTGAGAGCTCTGGGTGGTCCAGTTAGTTGATCTTGTTCTTCTTATGGGGTTCCAATCCCCTTCAGCTCCTTCAGCTTTTTTCCCCTAGGTCTTCCATTGGTGTCTCAGGGCTCAGTCCAATGGTTGGCTGTGAGTATCTACATCTGTATTGGTCAGGTGCTAGTAGAACCTCTCAGGGAAAAGCCATACCAAGCTCCTGTCAGCAAGTGCTTCTTGGCATTAGTAATAGTGTAGGAATTTGGTGTCTGCATATGGGATGAATACCTAGGTGGGGCCATCCCTAGATGGCCTTTCTTTTAGTCTCTATTTCATTTTTCTGTCCCTGTCTTTCCTTTGGGAAGGAACATTTCTGGTTTAAAAATTTTGAGATGGATGGGTGGCCTTATTCCTCAACTGGGGTCCATGCCTATCTATTGTATTGGTTCTCTACAGTTTGTATCTCTCCTTTGGTGAGTATTTCAGCCAAAGTCATTGCCATTGACTCCTGAGAGCCTCTCGCTTCCCTGGAGTCTGGGACTTTCTAGGGCTACCACAGGTTCCCTATCTCCAAGTGCTGTATGTTTCTCTTCAATTTCCTGACCCTCTGTACTTCTCTCCTGACCCTTCTAATATCTGTTTCTGTACCACCTTTCCCTCCCTTTCCTCTCTCCCTCCCAGATCCCTCCCTGCTTTACCTCCTATGATTGATAATTTTGTTACCTGTTCTATGTAGAATTGAAGCATGTACACTTTTGATTTCCTCCTTCTTGAGCTGCATATGGTTCATGGGTTGTGTCATGGGTATTCTGAGCTTCTGGGTTAAAATCCACTTACCAGTGAGTACATACTATCTGTTCTTCTGTGTCTGGATTACCTCACTAAGGGTGATGTTTCCTAATTCCATCCATTTGCCTATAAATTTCATGAAGTCATTGTTTTTAATAGCTGAGTAGTACTCCATTGTGTAAATGTACCACAATTTCTATATCCGTTCTTATGTTGATGGACATCTGGGTTGTTTCCAGCTTCCAGCTATTATAAAAAAGGCTGCTATAAACAAAGTGGAACCTGGCTCTTGTTGATTGTGTTGACCTTTAGCCATCTGGTTGTCCCTGGTAGCATCAGCTTCTGGCTGGCCTCTGAGAATGCAGGCAGACTTGTGGGTGGGAAATGGTGTGCAGAAGGCAGGATGAAGTTTGCAGCTGCTTGGTGTACCTAAGGGGACCTGGTGAGCAAGGAGCCTGGGACAGAGTCCTACCTGGTTGTCCCAGATGTTGGTAGGTCTGGTTGTCTCTGGCATCCGGAGGCCTTTGGAAATGCAGGCAGAGCTCTGCTGCTAACAGGGCTCCAGAAAATGCTGTTTGTCTTTTAATATGAGTCATTCTGACTGAGGTGAGGTGGTGACTCAGTATAGACTTGATTTGCATTTGCTAAGGTGGGGTTATTTTTTTTCTTATTTAGTGGCTCAAGCTCCTTCTTAAAATTTACGTCTCTTAGTAGCCACTACATCTGTAATTACTTCCTCCACTGAAATGATGAAGCCCTTAAAGTAGTTCATAAATATTAGCATAAGCTTTTCCCTTAACTACTGTTTCTGTTGATATTTTGACCTCCTTTCATGAATCACAAATGTTCTTAATGAATATAGGGTTGTAAATCTACTACAAAGGTCTGTAACTTGCTTTGCTTAGAATTCCCCAGAAGATTCAGTGTTTATGACAGCCACAATAACAATTAAATTTGGAATTGCTCCTTGATGTTCAAGCTGAAAAAATGGATGTTATGTTAACGTTATAAAAATAGTTCTAACTTCAATTTATGTCTCTATCAGAGCTTGTGAATGACTAAATGAATCATCTACATACAATTATATTTTTAAAGGATTCTTTTTTTGAACAGTAATTATCAATATCAATTTTAAATCCTCAATAAACCATATTGTAAACAAATGCACCATTATGCAAGTGTTTTTTGCATTTATAGCTCATGGATATGACAGATTTAGCTTAATTCTTAATAGTTCTAGAATGCTGAGAATAGAAATGAACATTGGTTTTAACTAAAGTGACTAGTTAGAAGTTCCTGATACAGCAGTTACTTTATGCAATTCTTTATCCTCCTCAAACTCTGGATCACTTGCTGCAGCTTCAATATCAGCATCCTCTAACTCACTACATGCCTCACATTATGGAGATGGTGTGTCTTTACTCTTCCTGAACCATACCCTGATAGCTTCTGCATTTTCTCTGCATCAATAATATGTCTTTTATCTTTCATAGACCTAAAAAAAAGATCAAATTCCCACTCTGAATTTGGCTTAGTGGAAGGCTATATCTGGTTTCATCTATCTAGATCACCAAAACTTTCTTTGTATTAACAGTAAGGCTATTTGATTTCAACGTATGTGTTCCCTGAAGAAATGCTTTCAACTTCCTTCAAGAACTTTTAATTTGCATTTGCAGCTTAGCTAACTGCCACAAGAGGTTAACTTTGTGATATTTTGGCTGTTATCATCCATGTAACTTACTAAGGTTTATCACTTCTATTTTTTGGTTGAAAGCAAAAGGTAAGTGATTCTTCCTTTTTATAATAATGTAGAAAACATTGTAGCATTATCAATGCTTAGGCAGGGGGTGGGCTTGTAATCTGGTGGGTGCAGATCTGTTTGGATAATAACCTGGAGATGCTGGTCCCGTTGAGGGTGTAACTTGGAGACATAGGCCTTGTTGGGGATGAGCCTAGAGACTAGAGTTAGGCTTGGGTTTTGTTGTGGGATAACTTGGAAACTAATGTATAGTACTAGCCTGTTAGTCTAGACCTAACTTAGGTCAGGTTTTCTAAAATGGAGTCTGAATTTAAAAGATTTGGCATCTCACAGCCAACAGCAATTTGTGTTCAGAGAACTACACTAAAAGGCATAATTCATGCCCTTCTAGCCCTGAGATTTTAGTGACCATGAACAGAGGAGTAACATTGGAAACTGAATCCTGCAAGCTAAAAAGCTATTTCCAAAATTAAATACTAAAATGGTAAGACAGCCATTTTGTGTTAATATAACATTTAGGGGAAGACAAAAACTCAGTACATAGACTTCCTTAGATTTAGATCTTAATAATTTAAAGATTCACAGCCAAGACTGCCTGTCTACATCTAAGATAAAGTGTGTGTAGTTTACTTTTTTTTGGTAGTCTTTAGAAAAGGAAAATCATAGTTTTCTTGTTTATTAATGTTTCATTTTTCCTAAAGGTATCTCTGAAGATTCAGAAATACTCATGTGAAGGGGAAACATTTGGCATAGGAGAGAAAATCAGCTGATCCTATTAGACATAAGTACCCTTCCTTTGTCCACTGAGGATCCATGATGTTTAGTAATAAAGAAACTGGGCATTCCACCACTACAGAGGTGCCTGGGTTATGTTTAAATGACAGTTTCAGTAGATTACCTTCCATTATTTGGAAGGTAATTCCATTAGACTGTATTTATTAGCTATTGTATGCCCAGCTTGTCATACACTCTGCTCAGAAGCATTGGCACCCAAAGAATAATGTGTGAGAAATTGTGTGCATGTGTACATGTGTATGTATGTATATGTGTGTTCATGTAAATAAAGTCAAATTATCTGTCATGAGTTAAAGACAAGACACCTTAGTGAAGTGAGGAAAGAAGTCAGCTATAAAACTACAGAACCACCCCACCTCAAAAAATAAAAGGTTATTTTGAAGTTTTTTATTTGAGCTCCAATTTATAGAGAAAACCAGTAAGTATCTGAAAGTGATAGGTATCCATTCCTCCACTGACTGGTTGACCTTAGCTATGCAATGTCTTGTAACCTTTCCAAGAAAGATTGACTCCCGAATCTATTTGATATTTTTTGAGAAATGTCTTATATTCTGGTTCCTTGAAATATTTCCTTTCTCTTATTCTCATGTCCACTTATCACACACAGAGAATGTTTAGAAGCAAGCTATACACTCCTATCTTAAGCTGCCCAGGCCTTTTGGGAGTTGGCAATAGTTTTCTTTTGCTGATGTGTCTGGAAAGTATGAAGAGACATATATGCTACAGATTACACCTTAACTTTCATATTAACTTCCATTCTCAGTGCTTCTGTAGCTATTTCTAACCTCACTCCTCAGTTTTCCTACACTGTTTTTTTCCTGCCTGTTTTACATTTGGCAGAAACTTCTAGTTCACTTTACTATTGTCATTAGCTTCTCTTCCTCATGTCACTTTGAAAAAGAAAGGCCTGACTTTTCCTTACCTCAAATGTGCGTGTTATCTAGCACTCACTCTTCTCTTTTGTGATTCAGAATTGCCTCTACCTGTCTCTCCTTTGCTTTTTTTTAAACAGTGTCAAACACCCCCAATTTTTTTTTTTTTTTTTTTGGTTTTTTTACTTTTCGGGACAGGGTTTCTCTGTGTAGCCCTGGCTGTCCTGGAACTCACTCTGCAGACCAGGCTAGCCTTGAACTCAGAAATCCACCTGCCTCTGCCTCCCAAGTGCTGGGATTAAAGGCGTGCACCACCACTGACCAGCTCAAACTTCCAATTCTTGATTGGCTCTCTGTCCAGCCTCTTACTTGACCACTTAACTCAGAGCTGACAGAATTTTATCTGTATCTTACAGACAAGGTAGATTATGTATCTGTTAGGTAATTAATGCAACCCTAAATTGCTTGAAGCAGAGCTAGTGTGGGATTTATGTTGGCAGTTTTTTTTCCTAACCATGCTTAATATAGGTTGAATCCTTGATACTAATTCTTTCTTGGATCAATGGTACTTATTTAATCATTTAATCTATACTTTTTCCTTTAAAAGACAGAATCAGTTCTTCAGTATTTGCAGACTCACAGTTTGCTATTAGCCTGAAGCCTTCAAAATCCTGCTTATTATGTTCACTAAAACATTACTTTAAAAAATCATTTTTCAGCTTTTATTGGTTCTTTGTAAATTTCACATCAAATAACCCAATCTCACTCACCTCTTTCTCCAATTGTACCCGCCCTCCACCCTTACAACCTCCCCACTAACAGAGAAAAACTATCTCATTGGGGAAGCTGTAGTATGACAGTGTTTGTTCCTCAGTATTCCCTTTTGTCTATACCTTCTTGCTTGCAAAAAGACTCATTGCACCAATTCCTTGGACTGATACGTGGCCTCTAGCTTCTGGTAATCTACCAATCCTGGAACCTTACTAGGATTCCTTTTGAATATCTTATTGTCCTGTGTTATGGAAATCCTGTAGGTTTGGATATGTGCAACCAGCCCCTTCATGCACTCCAGCAGTGCATAGATGGGGTAGATATCGGGGTGGGTCAGTTCAAAGCCCTGGATCTGTCTGGGCCTGAGTGGTATCTGTGCTGGTCAGCCTGCTAGCTCCCCTACTCTCATGGCCTCAGGGCCAGATCACCAGCAACCCCCTACTACCAAGGACAGCTCTATTTTGCTGCCTAGATGAGATGTAGTGCCTGTTCTCCTGTTGCAGCCAGTGAGGACTTGGCCAGTTCTCCAACTCTTGTGACATCTGGGCCAGTTCTCCTGCCTGCCATACCTGGTGAAGGAAGAGGAAAGGGAGGAAGGCATCTCTCCCTCATCCACTCCACCACCCAGCAGACAGGAGGCAGGGTTTGCTCTCTTATACCCGTGCTCTCAAGATCAGGTCACCTACAACTTCTATATCTAGGGCTAGCTCTACTGTGTTGCTCAGGTGCTGCAGCAGGTGAGGAACAGGGCCAACTCTCCTGCTCTGATGACCTTAAGGCCAGCTCTCCTGCCATAGGTGGCAAGGGGAAGAGAATGGGATCATGCACCCACCACTGACATCAGGGTCAGATCTACTTTCCTTCCCAGGTGAGCTTTAGGGCCCATTCTCCTGAGTACTGCAGCTAGTAAAAGGCATGGCTAGCTTTCCTGCTCTCATGATCCCAGGGCCAGATCTTCTTCCCATTGTAGGTGGTGAGAAGTTATGGGAGGGGATCTCTCTCTCTCTCTCTCTCTCT
>NW_021604730.1:541730-622642 GCF_004785775.1 Grammomys surdaster
CTCTTATCTGTCTGTTTCTCCACAGCACCACACTAATGATGTGTGGTAGGGACAAAGAATCTCATTGTCATATTCTTGGGGACTAACTCACCTGAAACTTCCACAATGTTCAAGGGCCCACAGTTAAGCTAAGGGTGGGGTCAGCTCTCCTACTCTCATGACCACAGGGCCAACTTAATTCCATGCCCAGTGAGGGGTGGGATCAGCTCTGGACAGTCTTCAGACATCAACATTTTCATGGTCAGCAGCCCAGACCAGGGATGTCCACCTGGAATTTGGTGGTAAGAGAGCCAGGCTGCTTCAGGGATATGGTGCCAGACATGGTCCCTGGTGCCAGCACAAGCCAGGAACTCATCATGGTCCCAGGTGGCATCACCAGTTACTCACATCAGGCTGTTCCTCACTATCCTCAAGTCTCCAGTTTTGACTCTCTTCATTGTGCCTGTATCTTTTTTTTTTGTCTTCATTTTCCATTTCCTACTACTTACTTACTCCTCTTAGTGGTACCTGGGGTCTCTGGGGTTGTCAAAGAGTGGTTTCAGGAGCACTATGCTTTGCTTGTGTGCTATGGACTGGGGTGGTCTTAAACATGATCTCCCCTCCTCTGTCCTAGGGATGCACAGTGCTTGAATTGTGATCATTAGGCTAGCTGCCTTATGGTGCTTGTCTGGTGGTCCCCTCAGACTCACTTCTCACACAGGCTTGCCTGAGTGGCCTTTTGTGAGGGTTGTCTGTCGCAGCCTCACTCCTGCTTGGGGGCACTCAGTCCCAGGTGGGATTTTTTTCAAGTCTCTGGCTTACTTCTCCGTCCTGGTCCTGGGAGTCATCAGAGCCTGCACAACACCAGACTAGTGGTTCTCTCAGGCTAACTCCCTATCCAAGTGTCCTGGCATAGTACTGGTAGTCCTCTCAGGCTCACTTTTTCAGGAAATTTTAGTTCAGTAATCATCTAGATGTTCATAGGTCAGAACACTGAGCATACACACAGCCTTTCTCTTCTCTGCCACCTACTGACACACATGTGACATAGCATCCACATCTGCAACACTTAGGGACAGTTGTTATGTTTTTTATACTTTCATTTAAGTGGATGTTAGAAAGCACTTCTAGGCAGTTTCAGTTTTGTTTTAATATATTTTGGCCAGAATTTCTAGCTGCTTAATTAATTTCAGGCAGCTTAATTTCATAAGGTCTATTCAGCTATTTTAAAAGCTGAAATCAGTAGTGTTTTGTAAAATTGGTTTTTACTTTTTATTTTTATTTTCATGGAGACCTTGAACTCATATCAACTTTCCTGCTTCAACCCCCCAAGTGTTAAGATTATAGGTGTGAGCTACCACATTCAGTCTTGTATATAAGGCAAGCACATGTTATTTGTCTTCCTATGTGTAATCATTAGAATTGGCATTATATAAACAATTCTGATTGATTTAAATATGTGAGTCATGATACTTAAAATAACAATCTGGCCTTCTGGTTCCCCAGCAAGCTCAGCAGCTGAGAGGTCTGCCAGATCCTTTCTGTCCTCCACGTTCAGGTCCACACCTCTACCTACAGTCCTGGATCTGGACTATACTCCCTGGGCCACAGCTCTGCCTGCCTCCTAGGAGGTATGCCACTACCCTGGACAACAAGGAGTAACCAGCTCTTCTTACAGTCCCAGAAACCTGCTACTACCAGGAAATACCAAGCCAGCCCAAACCAGAGACAATCAGATGGCTGACAGTAAGCACAAGAATACAATCACCAAAAGCCAATGCAAGATAAACAAACTTGAAAGAAAAAAAATGCATAATCATCTCATTAGATGCTGAAAAATCTTTTGACAACATCCAACATCTTCATGTTTAAAGCAATAATTTTTATGTTACAAGTTACTATGGTTTTGTCAAGAGACAATCATCTGCCTTATGTCTTACTAGTATTGAAGTTTTATATAGATAAACTAGTCTATCATCTATCTATCTATCTATCTATCTATCTATCTATCTATCTATCTATCTATCTATCTATCTATCATTTATATCTTTAAACTTTTTTTAGAGTCTAGATGTTATGCCCTTCCTGGTCCACTCTTCTACAGTTCCACATCCAATAACTAACTCCTTTCCCCTGCCCCACTGGCTCCAAGAGAATATCCTCACCACATTCCCACCCCACTAGACCTCCCCACTCCCTGGGATCCTAAATCTCTCCAGGGTTAGGTGTATCTTCTCTGACTGAGTCCAGACCTGTCAATCCTCTGCTGTATATGTGTTGGGGGCCTCATATCAGCTGGTGTATTCTGCCTGGTTGGTGACTCAGTATATGAGAGTTGTCAGGGGTCCAGGTTATTTGAGACTGCTAGTCTTCCTATGGGGTCGCCATACCCCTCCAGATTTTCCCTAATTCAACCACAGGTGTCAACAGCTTCTGTCCATTGGTTGGGTATAAATGCCTGCATGTGGCTCTTTCAGCTGCTTGTTGGGCCTTTCATAGGACAGTCATGATAGGCCCCTGTTTTTAAGCTCACCATAGCATCAGTAATAGTGTCAGGCCTTAGGGCCTCCTCCTGAGCTGGATCTCAATTTGAGCCTGCCACTGGACCTCCTTTTTCTCAGGCTCTTCTTCATTTTTGTCCCTGCAGTTCTATCAGACAGGAATAATTATGAGTCAGAGTATTTGGTTGTGGGATGGCAACTTGATCCCTCACTTGATGCAGTCTTTCTGCTGGAGGCAGGTTCTACAAGTTCCCTCTCCGCACTGTAGGGCATTTTATCTATGGTCCCTCCCTTTGAGTTTTGAGATTCTCTCACCTCCCAGGTCTTTGGTGTATTCTAGAGCCCCCTGCCCCCTATTCCTACCTTCCAAGGTTGCCTGTTTTGATTATTTGTGCTGGCCCATAGGACTTCAGTTCTGTTCTCCCTCCCCCAATACATGAACACGGCATATCTTTTTGGGTCTGAGTTACCTCACTTGGCATGTTATTTCACTAGTTCCATCCATTTGACCACAAAACTCATTATGTCCTCATTCTTAATAGCTGAATAGTATTCCATTGTGTAAATGGACCACATTTTCTGTATTCATTATTCTGTCATGGGACATCTGGGTTGTTTCCAACTTCTGGCTATCACAAATAAGGCTGCTATAAACACAGTGGAGCATGTGCCCCTGTGGCATTGTGAGGTATCTTTTGGGTATATGCCCAAGAGTGGTATAGCCAGGTCTTCAGATAGATCTATTTCCAATTTTCTGAGAAACCTCCAGATTGATTTCCAGAGTGGTTTTACCAGTTTGCAATCCCACCAACAATGGAGGAGTGCTCCTCTTTATCCACATCCTTGACAATATGTGCTGTCAACTTAGCCATACTGATTGGTGTAAGGTAGAATCTCAGGGCCATTTTGATTTGCATTTTCCTAAAGACTTTGAACATTTCTTTAAGTGCTTCTCATCCATTCAAGATTCCTCTGTTTAGTGAATATTCTGTACCCCATTTTTTGATTGGGTTGTTTGGTTTCTTGGTAGTTAGTTTCTAGAGTTCTTTATATATTTTGGATATTAGCCCTCTATTGGATGTGGGGTTAGTGACGAGCTTTTCCCAATCTGTAGGTTGTCAATTTGTCCTATTGTCTATGTCCTGTGCCTTTGTTTTCCAGTTTGATGAGGATCCATTTATCAAGTCTTAATCTTAGAGCCTGAGCCATTGGAGTTCTGTTTAGGATATTTCCCCCTTGTGCTAATGAGTTTGAGCTCTTTCCCACTTTCTCTTCTATTAGATTCAATGTACCTGGATTTATGTGGATGTCCTTGATCCACTTGTACTTGAGCTTTGTGCAAAATGACAAATATGGACCTATTTTCATTTTTCTACATACAGATTGCCAGTTATACCAACACAATTTATTGAAGATGCTTTCTTTTTCCATTGTATATTTTTTGGATTCTTTGTCAAAGATCAAGTGTCCATAAGTGTGTGGGTTTTTTTTTTCTGAGTCGTCTATTCTATTCCATTGATCAACATGACTGTCTCTGTACCAATATCATCCAGTTTTTAGTCACTATTCACCTGTAGTATAGCTTAAGGTCAGGAATGGTGATTCCTCCAGCAGTTCTTTTATTGTTAAGAATTATTTTCGCTCTTCTGGGTTTGTTACTGTTTCAAATAAATTTGAGAATTACTCTTTCTATGTCTTTGAAAAATTCTGTTGGAATTTTGATGGGGATTGCATTAAATCTGTAGATTGCTTTTGCTAGGATGGCCATCTTTACTATGTTAATTCTGCCAATCCATGAGCATGGGAGATTTCTCCATTTTCTGAGATCTTCTTCGATTTCTTTCTTGAGAGTTTTGAAGTTCTTGTCATACAGATCTTTAACTTGTTTAGCTTAGAGTTACCCCAAGATATTTTATATTATTTGTGATTATTGTGAAGGGTGTTGTTTCCCCAATTTCTTTCTCAGCCCAATGATCATTTGTATAAAGGAAGACTACTAATTTATTTGAGATAATTTTATATCTAGCCACTTTGCTAAAGCTGTTTATCAGCTGTAGAAGTTCTCTGGTAGAATTTTTGGGGTTGCTTATGTGTACTATCATATCATCTGCAAACAGTGATACCTTGACTTCTTCTTTGCCAATTTGTATCCCCTTGATCTCCTTTTGTTGTCTTATCGCTCTAGCTAGATCTTCTAGTACTATGTTAAATAGATATGGAGAAAGTGGGCACCCCTGTCTTGTCCTTAATTTTAGTGGATTGTTTCAAGTATCTCTCCATTTAAGTTAATATTGGCTGTTGGTTTCCTGTAAATTGCTTTTATTATGTTTAGCTATGGGCCTTGAATTCCTGATATCTCCAATACTTTTAATATGAAAGAGTGTTGTATTTTGTTGATGCCTTTTCAGCATCTAAGTAGATGATCATGTGATTTTATTCCTTTGAGTTTGTTTACAAAGTAGATTACATTAATGGATTTTCATATATTGGACTAACCTTGCATCCCTGGGATGAAACCTAATTGATTGTGGTGAATGATGGTTTTGATGTGTTCTTGGATTCAGTTTGTCTGAACACCAACCCACCCACAAAACTTTCTACTCAAAATATTTTCAGTCAACAACAGGAAACACAGGGACAAAGATAGAGCAGAGACTGAGGAAATGGACAACCAATAACTGGACTAACTAGAGACCCATCCCATGAGCAAGCACCAATCCCTGACACTATTAATGATACTCTGTTATGCTTGTAAAAAGGAGTCTAGCGTAACTGTCCTCTGAGAGGATCCAGTCAGCTTCTGATTGAAACAAATGCAGAGACTCACAGCCAAACATTGAGTGAAGTTTGGGGAGGGAGTCTTATAGAAGCAATCAGGATATAAAGTGAATAAATAATGTGAAAAGTAATATGATTATTAATAAAAATATCCATGTTTTTATGGCTTCTTGCTACTTACATGACCATTATGTGCAGATTAGTTGTTAATTTTATTGAGTTTTCTGAGATTTCACTGTTTGATTTTTGAAAGATGGGTGTATAGAAAATGTCCTATTTAGCTTAACTTCAGTGTTCCTAAGATGTTAAGTAGGTTAAATTACCAAAATTCTGTGATATTATATGTATTAATTTTCCTAAATTATCCTGTATTAATAATCTGACCACATAAATTCATTTCAGTTTTCTTGTTGTTAGAAATCTTTCTCTTTTCTAATGTCTACAAATTTCTAATACTTTATTTGTATTTAACAAATTTTAATTTGTCATATTTTCACTTCAATTTGTTATACATATTGATTATGTCTTCTTAATTCATAATTGATTTCAAAGTGGGATTTTATATTGCAACCTAAAGTAATTGAAGTTTTTTATAAAATTTGTGTATTTTTTGCTCTATTAGTGGGAAAATAGTTTGATATTAATTCTTAAATACTTGCTTTATACCATCTAATAAGTAGTTAACTAGAAATATTTAAGTTCATTTAGAAATTTGAATATTCTTTAACTGATAAAATAAAAGCATATTTTATGTTTAATAAGTGAACTTTGTTAATTCTATTCAATAGTTTCATACTTCATTTTTAATTTTATTTTTATACTAAAATAGTTTTAGTTTATACTAAAAATTTTATATGCCAGAGTTTTTATACTAAAGTTTCATACTAACCTTTACATTTTCTTGTGATTGTTGTCTTAGAAATTTCCATCCTTGTGCTATTTGTCCATTTTTTCTTAAGTTAATCAAAAAGTCTTAGTTTGAGGCTATTCATTACATGATTTTTGTAGACTTATTATTTTTTTTGGTGAATCAAATAATTTACCTTCACATAGTATTTTACTAAAAGTCATATTTTATGTAATTTTTGTGTCACTTCAAGGACTTTTAAGAGTATTGGTTTAACATATTCACCTAGTGTTTTATACTTTGTGTTTGATATTTTTTATATTTATCAGTATGTATTTTATAACCTATACTAGATAATTTCAATTTATGAATTTTTTAGGTTACTAAATATATAAAAGCCATTTTTATGTTCTTTTTAGAACAAATTTGATGATTATGTTTTACTATCTATTAGTTCTGTTATTTTCATGTATACATTGTATTTGATTTTGAGGATGTCTTTATTTTAATTTTAAATGCACATGGTGCTAGTTTTAATTATTTAATTAATATTCACTTAATTCAATTCAGTTTCTCTGTTTCTTTCTGATGTTATAATCTCACAACTAGTGTGTAGCCTTATTAACTTGCTACATACATTTTTGTGTATATTATCACTCAGGTATTTTAAAAAATAATTTGTGTGTGTGTGTGTGTGTGTGTGTGTGCTTCAATATTGAAGAATGCCACATGAGGGCATTACACCATTGGAGCTTGAGTAATAGATAGTTGTGAATAGCCAGATGAAGATACTGGGATTTGAACTCCCATATTTAAGCAGCAAGTAATTTTAACCACTTACCCATCTCTCCAGCTCTAGTAGCTATTGTTTTGACTCATATTTATTCGTCATTTTTTTTTCTTTATAATTTCTAAAGCTTTTGCATACTTGGCAAACATAAAAGTCATATTTTATGTAATTTCTGTGTCACTTCAAGGACTTTTAAGAGTATTGGTTTAACATATTCACCTAGTGTTTTATACTTTGTGTTTGATATTTTTTATATTTATCAGTATGTATTTTATAACCTATACTAGATAATTTCAATTTATGAATTTTTTAGGTTTCATTTTATTTTCTTTGTTTATGATATTTTCCCATCATGGTGTATTTTATCTTGTCAGATGACTTAGACTGATTGACTTTACTCTTAGATTTAGATCTATACTTATGATACAGCTTTGGTGGGCTATTTTGGGTATGTGATGCAAGTCTGTTCTTCTAATGATACAAAGTTCCTAATCTCAGGTGCTGAAGACATGGTAGATGTAGGACAAAGCTCTCAGTCTGAGACTTTTAGATTATCCATAGAGTGATCTACACCTATAAATCCAAGTAAAGAATCAAAATTCCATATTCTCAGAAGAGGTGTTCATCCCTATGATGTCCATTCTTGGTTGTCAACTTGACTATATCTGAAATGAATTACAATCCAGAAATGGAAGACACACTTAATCTGGATATTGAAGCAGGAAGACAACTAATGGGGCCATGCAAAGAAGTTGAGTTAGCATGTGTCTTTAATTCAGATCTTGAGGCTGGAAGACACAAGCTATTGATCTGTATCTTTAAGTGGGATGACACGTTTTTGATTACACATGCCTTTAATCCAGATTTTGAGGCATAGTGGCCATGCTTATAAAGATCTACAAAAGCTTCAGTTCAGGAATGGTGGTACAAGCCTTAAATTCCAGCACTTAGGAGACAAAATCATGCAAATCTCTGAGTTCAAGAACGAGTCTACAGAGCAAGGTACAAAACATCCAAGCATAGCCAGTGAAGGAAACCACTAAAAGCTGATGAAGATGTACAAAATTGAGACAAAATTGAATTGAACAAAAGGGTCATGTTCCAGCCCCAGAAAGCAGCAGAACTTGGCAGCTTCAGCCACATGGTTCTAGCTTTAGAATTAAGGATGGAATTTCCCTCTGCAACAAACAAAAGCTGCGTGGAGGACCAGAAAGGTCACTGTGTAAGGGAGCCAAGGTTGTGTCTTGTGCTGGCAGACTGACTTGAAAATGTGTAAGAATCACCCAGGTGGTGCTTGTTTTGAAGGCATGAAAGGGGTGTTATTCAAGACAGTGTTCATGAACCCCAAAAGATCATCAAGGAGCCGACTCCAAACTAATCACATTAAGTCTCCTTATTACAAACTAGAGCTTTGGCTTACTCACTGCTGGCCCATAGGACAGTTTGGTGGAGCAGCGCCAAATTCTCACTGGGACAAGATTTTATAGAAATGGAAGCAAGTGAGGGGGTGTCCATTCTGGCAAGCTTCTAAATGAATGATTATTATAAGATGACAGGTGGATGCTCTGAAGCATGACCATGTACAATCACAAACGATCTGAAAGTATATCTGAAACAATCAGACTAATCTTTGATTAGCTGTTTCTAGGTAGTAGCTAGGAAGTAACTCTGGCCAAGGAAAAAGCCGTGTGGTCCTTCCTGGTATTTGGATTTAGCTGCAAGTCAAGTTGTCAGGCTTTTTCCCCTTAGTATAGAGGCCAGTTTCAAGACAGAGTAGGTTTGGCCTCTCAGGGTCATGGAGAACAGCTGAGGCTCAGAACTGTGAGAATCCAGGAGAGGCCATTGGTGAAGGTGAAGCCTCAGTGTCAGTTGAAGGTCCAGAACTAAAGGGGACCATGCAACGATGTTGAGTCAGCACCATGAAGCACCTATAAGAGGCTATTGGTGCAAGTACCACCTAGTTGCAGCAGAAGACCCTACTGTTTTGGGGATGTTAGTACCATGGGATGACCACCAAGAAGAGCAATAACAAATTGGGGGAGGTGAAGCCTGCTTTGCCTTAGAGACTACAATTGTTTAGAGGTAGCAGAGCCATGGGATACCTTCTGAGGAAAGCTGCTAACAGGGAGTAGAACCAGACCAAGAGGGAGAAATGTGTTACAGTCAGTACAGATGAAAGGAGTCAGAGATGTTAAGAGATGCAGTTTGGAGGTTGCCCAGCTGGGTTTTGATCTTGCTTTGGACCATTATTTCCTTGCTGTATTTCCTTCCCTATGTTTTAGAGTGGTGTTATATATCCTGTGACATCATGTAGGGGGAGGTATTGATTCCCTAACTGGTTCTTGATTCTTTCAATAAAGGAGGTAGAAAGTAATATCTGGGTAAAGGGAAAATGATGGGGCTTCTGGGTCCCAGGAGGAAGAGATAAGGATGAGAAGGAAGATTGAGAGCAGGCATGGAACAGAGGAAGTGACAAGCACATAGGTCTCAGGGCACTGATAGTTTGTAGCCTCCACTGCTGGCAGAGGCCAAGGAGGATGAAACAGGGTATTCTTCACCCAGCCATTGAGTTATTGGCTAGGTTTAAAATATTAAGGGTGTCTTGTGTTTTCGATCTGTGGTGACTAAGGTGAGCAAGAGGAGAAAGTGGGCAGCTGGAGGAATGGGCACGGAGGAACAGGCAGCATTCTCAGGAAAAAAGCCAGCTGGCTGCTTGGTAGAGCTGAGTGAGACCAGGGTGACTTGGTGAAGCTAGCCGTGGGGGCTGAGTGAGATGACTTTTGGTAGCAGCTGATCTCGAATCATAGCGCAGGCTGTGACACCCAGCAAAGAGCAAGCATGTTTCTAAAATTACATGTTATACCATCATATGTATTGGAAGCATGTGACCTGCTTTTTGTTTCTGATTTCATATGGGAGTACAGTTAAACAATTGCATGAATCTCCAAAATGACATTGGGCTTTTCAACATTGTTGAGACTGTGATAGACTATGGGGACTTTTGAAGTTGGACTGAATGAATTTTGCATTATGGCTTATGGGTGCCAGAGAGTGGAATGTGGTACCTTGAATAGGTTTGGTCCCCATAGACTCATGTGTTTGAATATTTGGCCTGTAGGCAATGCCAAAATCAGGAGGCATGGCCTTACTGGAAGAGATATGGGCTTCTTAGAGGACATTTGTCACTGTGGAGGTGGAACTTTGAGATCTTCAATGCTCAAGCTATACCCAGTGCAAAAACAAACAGACAAAACAAAACAAAACAAAACAAAAACAAAAAACAAATCCATTCCTTCCTTGCTATCTTTAAATCAAGATATAAAACTCTTAGCTTGTCCAGCATCATGTCTGCCAGCATGCTACCATGCTTCTTATCATGGTGATGATGGACTGAACCTTTGATCTAAGCCAGTCCCAATTAAATGTTTTCTTTTTAAGAGATGCCTTGTTCATGATGTCTCTTCACAATAATAAAACTCTAAGTTATTTTGCATTATGATATAGCTATAAGCCTGTAGGGACCAAGGAGTGGACTATAGTGGTTTAAGTAGGTTCGGCCCCCATAGACTTTTTTATTCCAAATATTTGGCTTTTAATTTCCCTATCCCTGAAGAATAAAGAGCCTACATCAAGATGTACTTACTTATGGGATAAACTGTGCTAATGCAGACTCAGTAACTTGCCACTCATAGTGATGTCTTAGCAAAGTTTAAAGAAGGTCAAAAATGAGTCCAGATTCCAAACATTTATTTATTTGCTATCATCTTTTTCTGTTAGTTAAAAACTCATTGGATAATTTTTGTTTTAATTCTTGACCAATCAAGTAAACAAATTGAATTAAATACACTGACTCAATATACTTAAAGAAAAAAATCCAATTTTCTGAATGAGTAAATTGACATCTGTTCATGCAAGCTTGGCAATGAGATATTGTGATTGGTCCTCCAACTGTAACAAACAAACAAACAAACAAAAGACAAGATGCAAAAATTCTTAAGACTATAATGTTATATGGGCTATCAAGTAAGAAATGCTCAGAGATAATCCATACCAGAAACAAAACAGCTAATAGACCTTGTGAGTGGAGGACTGATATCCACACAGGTTAGACCTGGGAAGTTTGCTGCTTAATAGAAGCTTGCTTGTTTTCTTCTAAGGATTTATCAACAAGAGATTCTCTTTTTAAATCATCCCCCAGTTTTTGTACCATTAATGATACCATCTCTATGTTAGAATGTCCTATGTTAGCCTAGCTATGACTCTTCATATTCAAAAGAAGCTTTTGGAATTAAATGACACTTCCATTTTTCAAAAGCTGAACTGAAAAAAACTCACTTTACAACTTTCTTCATTATTATAAATTTATATTTTAGTTGGTTTCTAAGTTTGGTCTATATTAGTCTTAGTCTTACAAAAATGATTTAGAAACCCATATACAGTATGTAAATTAAGAGAAAAGGTCTGGTAATTATTATACTGCTATACTGAGAATGTAGAGAGTATACCAGAACGTCTGCTGGGATCTGTGGTCACAGGAGCAGAGGTGATCCACCAGGTGGCATCAACTCCAAAGGATAAAGGGATTTGGGGCATAGGATTAAGGGCAAAGGAAACAAAATATTTTGCTGGTGAAGTGCATGGGGCAAGAAAAGAGTATTGGCAACAAGATAGGTAAGAAGAATAGTTTGTTGGAAAATAGAGAAAGTATAAATTTCTTATTATGAACTGTCTAATATGGTCAAATTTGAGAAGCTTGCTAACAGTGACCAATGTTGCAATGATAAAAAAGACATAGCCATACCAGAGTGGACCCCTGGGGGGGGTTCATGGCTTAGTGGTTTGTGCCATGACAGTAGCTTGCCTAACCATAAGATGAAATGAGGCTTCCTTAAGGCACTACAAGAATAATATCATTCCAGATTTTAAATGACATGTACCAGAGGAATTTTTCCAAGCACTGTAGTTTACATATAACAGGACTGAAATATAATAAGGATATTAATATATGGGTTTAGAGACAAAATTTTATTATTATAAAATGGGTTAGAATATGAAATACATCATTCAGTAGTTTTCAGTTCTATCAGGTCTACTATAGTCTCTTTATAAACATGCAGATATTTTAAATGTATTCATTTGTCCAGTGCCTGTTTTATGCTTGTTCTCTTTACTTGCAAAATACATTGTAATAAATTTTATATATTTTTATACATAAAATAATTTATGTATTTTTATAAAACCAATAAATTATAATAGTAGCTGTAGACAGTAGGTAACATCCATTTTATAACTGAGGATAATTATAAAAAAGGATAAGTATAAAAAACTACCTTCTTTATTCATTATGTGATATAAATTTAGAATTTATAGATAGGCATCTGCCTTTAGAATTAACATTGCAATGACTACTAGTTGCTGTTGCATGATAAAAGTCCCTTGTATAGAGTGAAGATTTGATAAACATTTGCTGATGGGATAATTTAGTCTGTACGTTTCTAGGGGGACACTATAGTTACCCATGTATTGATTCTAAACATTTTTTTAAATGACCCTACAAACTCAAGAAGAGAAGAAAAGGCATGGAAGTATGGAAGCCATCTTTAGTGACTATTTCAGAACATGTCTATTGTGTCTATTCCTTAGCATATGCCAATATCCTCCCTATCTCATTCGCATTGTGGCTTTCATGGGTCCTGCTCCCTGGAAAGCAATATTCGTTCAAATTTTAAAATAAGAAGAGCTAACTCTATGGGACAGTGGCTAAATAAAGCAATGGCACTTATGATGAAAGTAATTATAATTGGATAATTCTGTCTAGGAATTACTGGATTATGCAGGTTGTTGGTGCTTGGTGGTCCAGCACCATATTTAAAAATCTCATCTACAGAACATTTAGAAGATGTCTGTCTTTCCTGAATGATAAAATTAGCTACTTGGATCAGACCGCTTTATACACCATATGGAGTTTTGGAAACTGATTTTCTTCATTTTTTTCCTTTACTTGGTACTTGAGTGAGTTTAACCTAGAGACATCTGTGATATAGATGTGGATAAATAGAGGAGATGAGTTCCCTGGACTCCACCCTGGAAGGAATCAGTGAGTCTGGCAAGGAGCTGGAGTCTTGGCCAGTGTCTGACATCCGGGTGGGAAGATTTAGGAAGTCTTTTCCAAGTGATAGGCACAGGGAAGTCTTTTAAGGAGTAAAAAAACACAGATTCTATTGAGAGCCATGACCCTAGGAAGGCATAATCTTCTGCTTTTACTTTTCCTAACTATTACTTGGTGGAATTTGAAGGAGAGGGCCATGAGCAAGAACATGGAAGGTATACTATAAAATTGTTCTGATTTTATGAAGGTGTCTCTCTAAATAAATCCCTGGATTTATTTCATAATAATGCATAATATTAAGCATCTATACGAATCAACATGCTTCCTAAAGTGACTAACAGTAGTTTACACATCATGGAAATCACCTAACATAATTTGTAAGCTGGAAAAGAATCTCTGAGAAGCTTTGGTGGCAATCCTGGAATAATATGAAGCTACCTCCAATCTTCAATTTTAAGGGATAATTAAAAATAAACAAAAAGGGCTGAGATCACCTCTATAGAAAATATGAAATAAACATTTTGATGATGTTATTTAAGTTATTGATTAGTGATGAAGTGAATAAGATATTACACTGGTTCCAGGAAGAGCCAAAAGAGTAGACGTTTAACAGGTCATTCAGATACAGACTTGAATTTAGATATAAATTTATATATCTAACAGATATAAACCAGTGTTCCCACAGTAAAGGAAAAATTAATGCTTTTTATGCCATTCAATATCATGTGCATATTTGCAGATGAAAACCATCTGTGTTGTCAGTAATCTACAGTCTTTTGAGGTAATATCAACTTGTTATACCTTAGAGAAGTGCTTCATAACCTTTCTAATGCAGTCTCTAATGCGTAATTATTTAATACAGTTTCTTATGTTGTGGTGACCATGACCATAAAATTTTCTTTACTACTTCATAACTGTAATTTTGCTACTGTTATGAATAACAATGCAAATAACTATATTTTCTAATGGTCTTAGGTAACCTTAGGGGAAAGAAAGGGTTGGTTTACTCCCAGGGGGTCGCAAACCATAGGTTGAAAACTACTGCCCTGGAATCACCTAGAACTAGAACCTCAGTTGAGGAACTGACTAGTTTATGTTGGCCTACGGGAACGTCTGTGGCAGACTGTCTTGACAATTAACTTATACAAATAAATCTAATCTATTGGGGGTGGCACCATTTCCTAGACAGGGATTCGTTAACAATATAGGACAGGAGAAAGCATTATAAAAGCAAGTAGGAAGGGAGTTTCTGCTCTTGAGTGTGTGTATTATATGTCTAGTTGCTTTTAATTACTTCCCTATTTCTTCTGACTTATGATCAGCTACACCACAAGCACCTATCACCTTAGGGTGAGCCTCTTCAGATACTATGCCTTCCTCATTAAAAAACTGCAATCCAACAAAAATGAGCCTTCCTCTAAGTTGCTTTCGTCAGTTATTGTGCTCCAGTGATGTAAAATGTAAGTAGTACAAGTAGAATCTAATTTATACTATTAAAAGATCACCTAGAAAAGTATTTAGAAAAGCTTGTTTTTAAGCTCAGAACCTATAGAAATCCTCTCTTCATAGCAGACTAAATTAATAGGAGGCTATTTTCTAAGCCTATTCTCAATTTTCCATTGACAAAATACAAACACCAAGTTGCATTGAATGCGCTATTAGCTCTATTTATGTAATGATAGCATTAAGAAGAGGTCATTTGCAGTTTATTTGGAATATTTTGGCCCACTGTATTGAGATCATTGTCTTTTACATGCACTAAGGCCTGCTGTATACAATCTTCTATAATTAATTTGATTTTAGAATTCTTTTCTGGGGACAAGTCACAATGACTCTGCCTATGACTCGCTTGTCCTTATCTAAGTTGGTATTGTCTGCCAAGGTTACCTATTTATAAGGTCTATGACTACTCAGCCTTGTAAATTTCCACAAAAGCTGCTTGTTTAATTAGCTTATAGCCATCTGTTTCAATATTTTTCCACAGAGATCCAAGACTTGGTGTTAGTATACATGTATGACAGGCCTATTGCTGATTTTAGTCCTATGGCTGAGTTTAGGCCTTCAGTGTGTAAGCAGGGCTCCCCTGACACCTCCTCCCTTCTCTAAGTATAGAAGGGCTGTGGCAATTCTAATCTTGCAAAGGCAGGGATAGAGGCCTGACCTCCAGTACTTGAAGGGGATCTTGTAATGGCTCCAGTCCCCCTGTCATTGTCCAGTGAGGCATGAGGGCCATACCCATCCTGATGTCTTTTTCCTGGAGAGGGGATACTTTTGACATCAACCCCTATGCAGTCAGGCTTGTCCCCTGAACCTTCACCCAGTTGATACCCGGTTCTGAAAGATATCTGTATTCCCCCTGAACACCCACACTCCAGTGTCATTCCCTTCCCCTCATCCTGCCCTTCTGTGTTTATAACCCCTGTGTGAATGAATTATGATTTGAGAAAAAATAAATTATTTAAAAAAAAATTCTTTTCTGGAAAGAAGTTTATTTCCCATGAATTGTTACAACATTTTCCTTATGTTTTTCTGTGAGAATATTTTTTACAAGAAGCCCAGGAAGGATCTGAATACTCCCTCAAAAGTAAGAGTTCACTGTCTTTCATGTTTGGCATTTTAATATTTTTGTCCTTAATCCTTCTATTTCCATGTATGTATTTAATCTTGGTGCCTTTTATTATAAGCCAATTCATAGTCTTTGTAGAAAGACTTAATCATATAATAAACATAAATATGTTATGTAAGACTCAATTTAAAAGGGAATCACTTGCTATAAAAGCCATCTTGCTAATACAGTTTTCTAGAAGATGTAAGTACTTAGTGGTCAGCAGCTGAAGACTTAGCAGTGAGTCTAGAGGGGATGGAGAATTTGTCAGGGAGGATGCAGTGAGTGAGGTGTATAAGCAATATCAAGCTCAGAGGGCTCTGAAGGCCAAAAGACATTACAATGTTTGCACTTAGAACCTGGCTGTAATGGGCAGGTGTGAAGTATAGACTTGGTAAGAGCAACGAAGCAAAATCTGAACAGCCATATATTCCCTGGGTGGCTCCTTCTTAACTCTATAGTACTTAAAAATCATCGAATAAGAATCAGGGTGTGTCTCTAGGGTCCTTAAATACCTTGGTGCTTACGTATTTCTTAAATTCCAGGTAAACTGTAGTGGCAATGGCTTGTAATACTAAGGAAATAACTACTGAAGATGTGGAGTTGTATGGGTTGTTTGCAGTAGAGACTATATTACACAGCTTTTCTTGATTGTCTGTGTCTGATGTTGCTTTATTTGACACTATACACAGGATTCCTACAACTCCTCAAAAAGGTTTGGCTTGTTAAGAGAAGTAGTTGGCTTTACCATGTGGTGTATGTTTTATCTATGTAACAACAAAGGAAGATGATCTTTCTTTATAGCTGAATATATTTCAAGCTGCTGCTTCACTGTCAGCATAGTGCTTCACACAAAACTCTAACTTCTGCTGCACATTGCAATGGAAAAGTGTCTTCACAATTTTATCAATCAGTGTTATCTTTGAGTAGTAGCTGCAAGGCCTGATTCTTTACAGACTTTTCCCTCTTCATTCTGGTGTTGAAACAAAATCTAATTTGAAGATCTCTGTCCTACCTACCTATAGAGCCTCCTCATAGCAATTCTGTTTTTGTTTTGTTTGGTTTGGTTTTGAACGGGGATTTTCTCAATTATTTTATCTGATTACATAACTTAAATATCACTATTGCTTTATAAAATCATAGTTATGTGTATATGTTTACTAGTATCCACTGAAAAAGAAATATGGTTGTTATCTCTGACATTTTCGCTTATGTAGAATCAATTCACTGGGAGAGTATGACTCATCTTCACTATTATAAGTCACAAGATGATACAAGATCTTTTTTATGTGTTATCTGCATTTTTAAATTCACATTTATTGCTGTGCAGATGTAAGATCTGCTGTAAGAGTCAGTAAAAGTGCTCAGATGAGCACTTGTTTCATTTTTTATAAATTCCTACCATCCTAAGGCAAATCATCAGTGTCTTAACACTGCTGCCAGCTCCTAGTAACGGAAGTAATTGAAGTCTATGGTTATAGTCTTTAATTGTGAAATTGGTGTTTATCATTGGGGTGGATGTCTCAGACTCTTTGGAATAATATTTCTCAATCCCTTTTCTTATTTTCTTATTGTATGAGCAAAACATTTTATGGAGAAACAGAGAGACAACAAGTTCTTATCAGAAATTATGTAGATTAATTTAATACATGTTAAAGCCAGACATTATCATAAAATCTGAATAGTCTAGTACTTCAATGATTGTTATTACCACACTGAATAGATAGCAAGACTAAATTATATGCTGCATGTAAAACATTGATTTTTAAACAAGAAAACAACAAATATACTAAAAACAAAAAAAATGAAAATGAGGATATATCTAGGTGGTGTGTGCTTGCTTAGTTTTAGCATCTATATAACTATATAATGAAATTTCAGTAATAAAATCCAAAAGGTAAAAGAAAGTTATTTTTAGTCAGTTTCTTTCTTTCTTTGTTTCTTTTTATCTTTTTTTTTTAATTTTTAAATTTTAGAATGTCTTTGTTCAGGTCACAGGTTAAATTTTTCTTTTGTACTTTTGTTTATATGTTCTGGATATTAGTCTTCTCTAAGATATATAGATGGCAAAGATTTTCTCCTACTCTGTGAGTTTATTTTTTACTGGATTGATTATTTCTCTATCTGTGCAGAAGATTTTAAGTTTCATAAAGTGCCGCCTATCAATTTTTGTTCTCAATTTTTGAGGAAACGGACCTCAATTCAGAGAGTACTTGCCTACACTTATACTATTCACTGTCTCTGTTATCTATGTTTTGTTCTGAGTACAGTACTGACATACATACCATGGTAGTAACAGCTTTCTAATTGGAATTAAAGTTTACTCAACAGGAGGAAACATGTTTGGTATTGGAAACCTAGCCAACTACTCAGGGCTAGTGAAGTCATGGGTCTTGGAGGAGAAACTGTGACCTCCATTCTAGTAAATGAGCATATTTCTCATAATCTCAAAAGGAAGATGGTTAAAAAAAGGCCCATGCTAACACTAATCAAAATAATGCTCATGTGACTGCTTGGTATCAAAATATATTTGAAAGCAAAGTATCACTGAGGATATGTTATAATAACAGAGATTTATTTAGTAACAGACCTATCATAAATAAATTTGTGACATGGCTTAGTGAGATGACTCAGTAAGTAACGATGCCTGTCTTTAAGCTTTATTGCCTGAGTTTGATCCCCAAAATCCAGATGCTAGAAGGAGAAAACAAACTCCAACAAGTTTTCTGTGAACACCACACACCACATATTACAACACACACACTCTCCAAGTAAATACATGTTTATATGAAAAGGACTTATGAGATAATCTTAAACTCTTAAAGACTTTGTAGCAAAATCCACAACTGCAAAGAAAAATAGACAAATCTACTGTGATATGTTTATTCCATGCATCTCTATCAGTAATTGATAAAAAGACAAACACACACACACACACACACACACACACACACACACACACTGAAACTAGTAACAAACTAGTTTAAATATGATTATATATGCAAACAGACCTAGCAGTATAGAAACTCTAAAGAGTAACAGCAAATCACATATTTTTAGCAAGTGCACATACAATATTTGCCAATGTAGATCATCTTCTTAGCTACAAGGAGTTCTGAACAGATAAAGAAATGATTCAATTGTTCAATTTTGATCTATGACCACAATAAATTAAAAACACAAATCATTAATGCACCTGTAAATTCACCTAATATTGAGAATATAGGTACTATACTGCTAAATATCTCACTGTTTTAAAAATCAGGAAATATCTTTACCTGAAAACAGGGGAACAGTGAGAAACTATGCAGACTTTCTTATCTCTTTGGATTTAATTCAGGATCTAGGACACTGGATGCTTAGGTGAGATGACTCTGGGCCTTTTGTTTTTCAATCTCAAAGAATGTATTTCTGTAGCAGTGAATTAGTTAAACAGTTTTGGTTCATCTTGGCACCTGCCGAAGAGCTGTCTGAATTTGCAAATCACACACACGCGTGTGCACACACAAAGACACACACACACACACACACACACAAGCATGTGTGCATGTGTGTAGTTCAATAGTGGGCACTTCTAAATTTCCCCGAGGCTAGCAAACACTCCTCTCCAGTTGGTATTCTTGTATTAACATCTTTTAAAATCTATATTCATCTCTGCTAACTCAGACTCAACAGGGAAGTGGCTGCTAGTGCTATTTTCCCAAATTTTTACATGGCTGATTGCTTTCTTTCCTGCAGCTCTTGCATCTGATCCTTTTCCCTTGAGTCATGGTAATTCTGTGTCTCTCCTCTCTCCTGGCCTCCCAACCACCCAATCTAAAAGTCCTACCTCTGTCTTTCTACCCATTGGCTGTTTGGCAATTCTTTATTATCAGTGGAAGCCAGCTGGGGTCTGGAGGCATGGCATTTTAGAAGCTGAAATTAGACAAAGGATTAGAACCAATCCCCAACAAATTTCACTAACAAAAAAAAATTGTTTAAAATGGAGTTTTATTACAGAAAGAAAATGTAAAAGAGACTGTGTAGTATAGGACAATAAAACACAAAAGAGTTGAAGGGGACTCAGATTTTGTATAAGACATGTCAAAAAATTACAAACATTTGTTAATCCTCTATGCATATGGTAAACTGAGCCAATGAGAGTATCTATACTGTTGTCATGTCTCCTTTGCCCAACCAGTGAGATGACTGTGTGCTATTCATCCAAGTATGGGGATAGTCATACATTGAACTCCTCTGTTAGTTGGTTGCTGACTGTGGATTGTCTTTTGGCCATCACTTGCCTCAGACTGTGTTGTCAGTAGCTCTCCTTGCTGGTGTTGACCATGATGGGATCTGCTAGCCATTAAGTAGATTATACTCTCTTTGTTTCCAAGTTAAGTGACCATCTTATATTTTACCATGGACCCTTGTCTTTATTAGTTGTGGGGAAATGACTATTACCACAGCCCACCAAGAGGGTAGCTATAGTTTTCATTGTTAACTGATTTACCAGAAATAGTGGAAAGAAGGCAAACTGGTAACAAGGGAATGTTCCACAAGCATTGTGGCAACAAGCTAGAACACAAATAAAATGTAAAAATTTTATGAAAACACATTTTATACACATTTTATCAAAACTCACAGAGGAGTAAATAAACAGTCAAATATCTATTGAAGAAATTGAATTTTTGATTAAATATCTCTTGGAAAAGAAAACTATACACACAAATTGTTCAGTAAATTTTGTCAAAAATTTAGAGATAAATAATAATAACAATAAATGTATGCAAACTCTGTAAAAATAAAATAAATGAAGAACTCAAGACCACTTTACTTTTTGATTGATATTACATAGACAGGAAAACTGAAGTTATAACAATAAGATAAAATGATAATAAATTTAAATGTCAAACTACTTGACAAAATAATAGTAGACACAATTTCAAATGGTATCAAAGGCCAATACTTATTTAATGAAATTGAAAAATAAATGTCTGGTATTTAGTTTAACCCTCAAAACCAAGTCATTCATTATAGTTTAATTTGCTAAGAGACAGAGAAGAAAGAAACATAAGGCCGTCTCAACAAATGCAAGGAGAAAATGTAAAAGATCAACACATTTCATGATTTTTAGGTCCTAAGCTCCAATCCCTCAAAATGATAATGAGCATTCTTCAGAAACCTGTGAAGCGGTTTATAATTGTCTAGGCAGACTTCTCTGTCTGCCAAGAAAAGCCACTTTTCTTACTCTCCTACCTGTGTCATATGGAGCATGTAGCTCCCTATCAGCACATACCTGTACCACATTTCAAAGTCCCATGCTAACCTCCAGGCTCCTTTGGACCCTATTATTGCATGCTGATAATTCATATTAAAGCCATAGGACTCTTCTGTCCTGCAAGGCGCCTTCCCTGCTACCAGGCTGTTCCAGCTTGGGCTTCTCCCCTAATGCTGCTACCCTGCTCTCTTTATAATTTACAAGGCCTTATCCATCTTATTTGTGACTTTCTCTGTTTCTGAAAGGTAGCCAAGGTAGATTTGGAGTCCCCTAAATTCTTCTGGCTTTCTCTAGCAAACACAGAGCAGTTTCATATTTACAATAAACATTCCTTTTACCCATGAAGCAGCCTAGTTTGTTAGTTTCACCATGCTCTTGCTTACAATGTTCAAATAATTTTTAAGTGTTTTAAGAAAGGAAAGTTCTTTAACTTAATAGAAATGTTATCTGTTTTATTGTAATAAATAAGTGGATGTCCAAATTTTTTTTGCCCCACTAAGGGACTACTATTGGCGTTACTGTTAAAGATTCACTATGTTGTTTTTGAATGCCATTATTGTCATTATTGTCACAGGAATATCCTGTGTTCCTCTGCTTTCTGATCTATAGAAATGTGAAGGGAGCAAATACGGAAAGTGTGGAGCAGAAACTAGAGGAAGGGCCATCTCATTGCAGTCACCAAATGCAGATACTGTTGTGAATGCCAGGAAGTGCATGCTGACAGAAGCCTGATATATCTGTCTCCTGAGAGGCTCTGCCAGAGCCTGACATATACAGAGGCAGATGCTTGCAGCTAACCATTGAACCAATCACGGGGTCCCCAATGGAGAAGCTAGAAGACTGAAAGAGCTGAAGGGGCTTGCAGCCCCATGGGGAGAGCAACAATGCCAACCAACCAGAGCTCTCAGATTCTAAACTGCCAGCCTGGAAACATGCATGGAGGGACCTATGGCTCCAGCTGTATGTGTAGTGGAGGATGGCCTTGTCGGGCATAGGTGGGAGAGGAGGTCCTTGGTCTCATGAAGGTTGGCTGCCCCAGTGTGAGAGAATTCGAGGGCAGGAGGCAGGAGTGGGTGGATTGGTGGGGCACACCCTCAAAGGAGCAGGAGGAAGGGAGAGACGGGATAAGGGGTTTCTGGGGGCAGAATGGGGAAAGGGGATAACATCTGAAATGTAAATAATTAAAATATCCAGTAAAAATAAATTGGTAAAAAAAATGAAAGAAAGAAATGTGAATAAGCACCTTTGTGCTTCTGCAACCACAGAGGAACTGATCTCACTACAAACCATAGTGGACTCACATCCCCTTAAACCATGACTCAAAATAAATCTTTCCTGCATTGAATCACTCTTGTTAGGTATTTTGACATGACATGAAGGGAAGTAATGGGTGTAAGCATGGGCACAGTGAAACCACTGAAGTAGATTACCCTATTGGTAGAAAGAAAGTGTTGTTTTTTCGTTGTTGTTTTTGTGTTTGTTTTGGTTATTTATTTATTTATTTATTTATTTTAAACTCAAACTATTGGGGCCATTTCTCTGGGTAGCAAAGAGGACAGCAAATAGGGGGAGAGCCTTGCCAGTGTTAGGAGGGTATGTTGAAACAAGGAGGAAATGTGTTAGTCAGATGAAAGCCTGGAGACTTTGATCTGTTACCAGGTTGTTTGAGTTAATATAGGATTAGATGATCAAAAGAAAGCAGTCAAGCCCCTGGGACACAGCTCAGAGGCAGAGTACTTGTTGGAGGTAGTTGGCTGCAGGGGGTAGGTAAGAGAAGGAATGGCTTTTTTTTTTTTTTTGACAAACAGAAACCCACTTTACAAAATTTCTGAGGAATGCTTCTGATTTTAGGTATAGCAATCCTTCTGTTTACTCAGCCATAGTTTAGCCTTAACTGTGCTCAGACTCTCATTAAGAGCACTGCCCTTTAGTGGGGCCTGCTTTGGACCTAACAATGGATATATTCCAAGAAATGATAATTATGTTGAACACATTTCTAGAATAGAAGATCAATAAATAAAGATTTATTGTATTATATCACAAAATCAAACTACTGAAAAGTACAGTGAAAATGTTTATGATATTATATACCTTGGAGTAAATTTATTGCCGTGTAGAATTCTCCATAAAAAGTCAGAGTATTACTCAAAGGAATTCAAGATGACATGAATAAATCAGTAGGTATATTATGTTCAGGCATTAGAAGGCATGATACTATCAGGATATAAATTTTACCTTAAGTCACCTATACATTCAGTAGAGTGTCAACCACCAATCTCTGCAGGTTATATTCATATAACCTCTCAATTGAAATCTAAATTTTATGTGGAGATGCAATGGATTTCAAGCTGCCCAAACAAGTAGAAAACTAAAGGTGTAGTATATGTACTAACTTGTGTCAAAACTTATAAAGCTATCATATCAAGTTATAGAAAACAGAATAAGTGTCATTTGGAAAACTAGTCACACATATCAATGAATTAGATTAGAAAGACTGAAAAATAATAAAATGCATATATATTCAACTGCCATTTTGAGAAAACTGACAAGATAAATAGGGACTTATTGAAAAGAATCGATGAATAATATCAGAACAACTGGGTAGTAATTTAAGGCAAACTACACAATCTTATTTACACTGAACATAATCATTTGAAATAGGTTATATACATAAACATAAGAGCAAGATTTTTAAAATTATTAAAGATACTATAAAAGAAAAATGTGTATGGGTTAGAAATGATTTGATTTATTAATTATAGTACATCTCCACAGAGCACAAAAGGGAGTAAACAAGACCTCTTGGGAAGTTGCAAAACACTTGCTCTAGCTGTGCAAAGCCCTGGGCTCCATTACTAGTGCTGTTAAAAGCTAAAGCAAACACAGAATGAAATAAGTCACCTACATATTGAACTTTTTAAAATTAAAATGTCCTTCAAAGCACATTGTTAAAAATATAAAAAAGGTAATCTCATACAAGAGACAATATGCAGAAATGTTTATCTGAAAAAGGATTGTAATCAGAGTCATTACAAAGAATAGAATCTGGATACTTAGGTACTTCACTAAGGGGTATAGGAAAGACACATGAATTTCAGGAGAAGATTCAGCACCTTTAGTTATTAGGAAAATTTAATTCTAACCACACTAAATATATCAGCCTCAATTTAAAGAGTGGCTAAAATTAAAATGATTAGAAATGTCAGGCTCTGGCTAGGATGGGGAACAAGGGAAACTTTCCCAGATGTAGTAATCAAAACATCTCAGGAAACAGGCCAGTAGTTTACTTATTACTATATATTTTTTGAGATAATATCAATTACTTTTTGCTTTAATTATTGAAAACAATCCCTTCCCCTTACTGTCTTTTAAATTCATAATTTTTAAAAACATGTGTATATCTTATATATATGTACATATATAGAGTGGAATACATATACACACATACATCCTGCTTAGTCTATATAATGTACTTGAAGGCATGCATAGTTTTGAAACAGTAAAATAATTCATGTTAGATACTACTTTTAATATGTACATATTTTAGGAAGCTTCTACTGCATTAGGTTCAATTTGGCCTCTCAAATGGTTTTTAGTTGTAGCAGACCCTCACTGTATTTCTTTTTTCACTGCCTTGCCTCTCCTCTGCTCATCCAATCCTCTCATTCTAGTTGCCACCTACTCTTGTCAATCATAACTATCTAGCCTGTTTCTCCTTTCTAGGTAGATTCATCTTGCCCCACTAGTCCCTTACTGTCTATTGCACCTCTGTAGTTATGTGGACTGTAACTTGTTTATCAATGACTTACCAGCTGACATCCATATATAAGTGAATACATTTCAAATTTGTATTTATCATCGGGGTTACCTCACACATGATGATTTTTTGTAGCTCCACCTTTTTACATAAACATTTCATAATTTAATATATTTTAACTGCTAAGTAACAATATATTGTATAAATGTACCACATTTTCTTTATCCATTTATCATTTGATAGACTTCTAGGTCATTGTTAGCATCTGTCTGTTAAGAATAAAGCAGCACTGAAGATGGTTGAACAAGGGTGTCTACAGGAGAATAAATTATCCTTTGAGTATATGGCCAAGAGTAGTACAGCTGGCTCTTGAGGTAGGTCAAATTCAGTTTCCTAATTAACCACCCACTCATTTCCATAGTGGCTGTAGAATTTGCACTCTCACCAGGAAAGAGTGAATGTTCCTCTTACTCAATTTCTTCACAAGAATGAGCAGCCATTTGTTTTACTGACCTTGGCTGTTCTCCCTGGTGTAACATGAAATCTCAAAGGAGTTTATCTGATGACCAAGGATGCCAAAGATTTGTTTAAATGCTTTTCAGTCATTTGAGTTTCCTTTTTGGAGAATTCTCTCTTTAAATCTGTACCCTATCTTTTGACTGGGGTATTTTTTCTTGATGTCTAGTTTTTTACTTGTGTATATCTTTTGAGTGTTAACGCACTGTTGGGTGTTTGGTTGGTAATTTTTTCCCATAGATTGTTACTTTCTCCTCATGATGGTATCCTTTCCTGTACAGAAGATTTTCACTCTTCCTTAGACTAGCTAGAAATATGCCATATGTGTCTATACATCCTATGTAGAATAAGAAGATATTTGCCTTTGTTTTTATATCTAAGCTTGTGATTAACTTTGAAGGGAAGCCTTTCTTGAGGCTTAAGACTATGTGGATTCTCTAATAATAACAGGATGCTCCCAAATTATCATTTTTATATTACATAGTCATTAAAATATGTTTATACTAAATGATTTTGTAGGTAACTACTTGTTAAAAGTATTACTCATTAGGCTATAGTCTCCATGAGGTCTTGGACCTTATTTGTATTTTGCATGTCTATTTCTGGCAACTAACCCAAAGCATAAACTGAGAGACACACCAAGTAGGTAGATGTTATATACTGACTTGCAACCACTATGGTATTGTCTATCCCATCCTGTCTACCTCATAGAAACTATATTTTTTCTTTCTCTTCTCATTACCACCCTTAGTCCTTCAAAGGTTTCATGATTCTTTTGTCTCTTTGGGCTTTGTCGTAGATTGGCTCTAATATTATTTGTTAATTCAGCTACCAAAATTACACAGCAACCCACATGTCTTCACAAACTATATTGCTTATTCAGTTACAAAATCACTGTATTAACTCAATGCAAATTCCTAGGTACATAATAAGCTTCAGGAAACTAGACTGTGTTCACTTCTGTAGACTCAGGAACCAGTGCATGACTGATTCAAATAGACAGATAAATACTCATTGTCTGAGGAATTTAAGATATTTATCTGCAATTGATAAGGTGAGAGGAAAGAAGAACAAAATATGCTCATTAAACTCTGTTTCTTCCTACTGTATCACAAGGCTGGAGTATATGCTACACTTTTCATTCAGTTACATGTAGCCATGGAGTTCTATTTAGATAGATGTGTGTTTTGCACTTTGAGGCTTAACATGTAGGGAATTTCTATTCAATGTTTTCCCAACTTTTTCTTCCTTCTGGCTGACTGAAACACAAGTGGTCATTTGAAGACATATGTTGGAGATATCAAAGGTTCCCATAGCTTGAATCCTTGATGTTCTTGTTTGAGAAGCATTGATGTCTTGGACAGGTACCTAAGAACTGCAGCCCAGATTTGTTTGATCAATTGCACATTTTAGAGTATGATATTGCCAATGCGATACTAACCAATAAAACAGTTTCTAGAAAATAGTTGAAGAATGGTTTTCTGGAAGAGTGTATTACTCTGTGAAGCAGTCAAATTTGAACTAAGATGGTGGTGGTGAGTATGCTATCCCTTTGTAATTTGTTAAAATACAAATTCGCAGTCCCCTGCTCAAATCAAAAGAATCAGAAGGCATGGATATAAGCTTCAAGTTGTGCATCAACAAGCTTTCCAGGTGACTTTGACTTTGATAGCTTTTCATCTAGAGAGCCACAGGACTTTGATTCTATAGGAACATATGTGACATTAGGAAATATATTTTAGTTTCTTGAAACACATGAGCACACACACACACACACACACACACACACACACACATGCACACCTTCCACCTCCTCTAACACTCAGAAACACATAATACATGTATGTATACATATACACGTACTCATGCCTCACTCACACACATCCTCACACACACATAGAAATCTCAAACTAGAAAGACTATTGATTTTGTAGTGCTGTTTTTAAAGATAGAATGAGCATTCTTTAAATGAATTCAGCATAGTATATAGTAAACCATCCTTCGTTTTGGCATCTTCAGGTGAAATTAGAACACAGTGAGAATTCTAGGAACTGGGGAAGATTGTGCTCATGATGTGGTATGATTATATTGTCATCAAACATAAAAGATACAGAAAATAACAGATTGGAACACTTATCTGCTCTGTTGCTGAGGTTAGGCTGACCTAATTAATATTTAGTATTATGAATTCTGAACATTTTATTTAGCTGCTAATTTCTTTCTCTTGTAAGTTAATCATATAAAGTGTTGATAACAATTCTTAATACACACTTAGCACTCAGTTTGATATACATAGCCTCTGTTAGACCTTACTGAATCTTTACTGTCCAGAGTCCAAAAAATTTACCTCTATTATTTCAGATGTCTCAATAACCTCACTTGATTTGCATACTTTTTGGGAAAGACATGTTTTTGAGGTGAGTAGGTTCAGTGTATTTTCAATGAATGCACAATTAAATTTTTAAGATTTATTTTTTGGACAGCTTAAGCATTTTATTTCAGGGTATTTTAGTAATTTATAATCCTCCTTACCACTAGGTAACATAATCCAGGTATCATTCAATTTATAAGTAATTTGGTACTCCAGAATTTGAAAATGTAATAATGTCTTTTTATCTTCCTTGAATTGATCACTTCTTAATATTATCAAGTACTCAGGAATCAAATTATCATAATTGTAGGATTGTACTGTTGTCTGTTCTTAGTAGTTTGTTTAATTCTGAAGCTACTCAAAGGCTACATTCTAAATTGACTAATATATTTCAAAATTAATATACATATGTCTCTCCCTCTTTGTTTTATCCTTTCAGATTTATGTGTTGGTTAGCCAAAAAAGTATAGAAAACCCAGGATATAATCCACAGAACTCAAAAAGGTTAACAAGCTGAAGAGCCCAAGTGGGGATGCATCAGTCCCACTTGGGAGGGAAAAGAAAGCAATCACAGTAGGGAGGAGGGAAGGATAGACTGAGATGGGAAAGGGGACAGGGAGGGAAAAAGGGGAACATGATCAGGTATTTGGTGGGGGGGATAGGACTGAAATCCCGAGGGTCAGCAGAAAGAATGGGAACAGGCAACCTCAGGAGGTAGGGGATGGGACAACCACCAAGAATGTACCAGAGACCTGGGAGGTGGGAGATTCTCAGGATTGAAAGGGAGGGACTTTAGATGAAATGCACTAAAGTAGAGAGAGGGAACTTGTAGAAGCTGCCTCCAACAGAAAGACAGGGGCATCAAGTGAGGGATGGGACTGCCATCCCACAGTCTAAAACTCTGACATATTTGAAAGAACTGACCCTCTCTGAAAGAACTGCAGGGACAAAAATGGAGAAGAGCCTGAGGAAAAGGAGGTCCACTGTCAGGCCTGAATTCAGATTTAGCTTAAGGGGAGGCCCCAAGGCCTGACACTATTACTGAGGTATGGTGTGCTCTCAAAAAGGGGCCTATCATGACTGCCCTCTGAAAGACCCAACAAGCAGCTGAGTCAGATGCAGATATTTACATCCAACCAATGGACAAAAGCTGCTGACCCCTGTGGTTGAATTAGAGAAAAGCTGGAAGAAGCTGAAGGGGAGGGTGACCCTGCAGTAGGACTAGCAGTATCAGCTATTGTGGACCCCTGAGATCTCTCAGACACTGGATCACCAACCAGATGGCATACACCAGCTGATATGAGGCCCCCAACACATATACAGCAGAAGACTGCTGAGTCTGGACTCAGTCAGAGAAGATGCTCCTAACCCTCAAGAGACTGGAGGCCCCAGGGAGTGGGGAGTGGTAGGGTGTGGGTTAGTATGGGTGGGGACATCCTCGTGGAGACAGTGGGGGTTGTGGGGTGTGGTAGAGGAGGTATAGGATGTGGAAAAGTAAGAGAGTGGTCTGGGAGGGAGATAAAATTTGGACTGTAAAAAAGATTAAATAAAATTTAAAAAAAGTTTTAAGTGTTTTATGTGTTGAGTAGAATACTATAGATTTTTTTTCTACACTGTACATTTTGAAGATAGAATTATAATGATGTTATATAGACTATGACTTCCATTTTTTTTCTATAATTAGGCAATTGGATTGAGAGGCTTAATAGGTCTCAGTTTTAGTGTTTGTGAGGTAAATTTTTGATTAGAGACAGTTGGAGACTGCTAGATGCCTGAAAGTTACAAGGAGAAAATCCACATTTGTTATGGGATGTAGAACAATTCTGATTCAATGGGCAAATAGAAGCAGATTTTATTTCTTATAATTTATTTATTTAGTTTTTTCAAATCGTAATTCATTCACACAGGGGTTATAAACACAGAAAAGCAGGACATGGGGAAGGGGAAGATAATGGAGTGTGGGTGTTCAGGGGAAATACATATGTCTTTCAGAACAGGGTATCGTCTGGGTGAAGGTTCAGGGGACAGGTCACTATGACTCTGTCTATGATTCACTTGTCCTTATCTAAGTTGGTATTGTCTGCCAAGGCTACCTATTTACAAGGTCTATGACTACTCAGCCTGGTAAATTTCCACGAAAGCTGCCTGTTTACAATAGCTTATAGCCATCTGTTTCAATGTTTTTCCACAGAGACCCAAGACTTGGTGTTAGTATACATGTATGACAGACCTATTGCTGATTTTAGGCCTATGGCTGATTCTAGGCCTTCAGTGTGTAAGCAGGGATGCCCCTGACATTTCCTCCCTTCTCTAAGTATAGAAGGACTATGGCAATTCTAACCTTGTGAAGACGGGGATAGAAGCCTGACCTCCAGTAATTGAAGGGGACCTTGTAATGGCTCTGGTCCCCCTGTTATTGTCCAGTGAGGCATGAGGGCCACACCTGTCCCAATGTCTTTTTCCTGGAGAGGGAATACTCTTGACATCAACCCCTATGCAGTCAGATTTGTCCCTCAGGGAACCTAGAGAGATATTTTTAACTTTTATATATATTCCCTTGCAGTGCTTAGTCTTGCAGCCTAAGCAAGAATTCAGATCACCAGTCAGAGGGGGTTCTGGGTGGCCCCTCTCTGCTTGGTCTAGGGGCAGAAGTCCCCTCTTTTAGGTTGGGTGGAGGTGGGTTTTGGGAACACCCTGTATAAAGTACCAACCTCATCTTGAGTCTCGCGGTCCTCCACAGCTAACTTATGATATAGAAGCAGATTTTTAATACTCTGAGATTCCTAGAATTAAAGCAATGGTCCAAGCTTAAGAAGTAAGAAGAAGGTCTGACTTATATGATTCTGTTGATACTTTTCTGAGGGTTACATGATGAACACTCAGTGACAGACATGAAATTGCCTTTTCAAAGATTTATAATTAACAAGTGTCAGAGGTAAAATACTGAAGCTCCAAACATTGGAAAATGGTTATGCTAAGTAAGCCACTGCACAGGAGACCACATCATTGTGTGCTGAAAGCCCATTAGTGTTTTGCAGATTCCTTGCCTTGGTGTTCATACATAGTTCCTGAGCAACTGCATCTGTGACGTGTGCTCTGTTCTTCTCATACTTGCTAATTTTGCACAGTGTCTAGATTTCACCAACTGAAATCTTAGAGTTCCCCAAGCTTCTTATTTCCTGGCCTTTGGACAACTGTTAGTTGGTTTCCTCTTTCTGATAGCATACTCTGCCTTAATTCTGGGTATTGTCTCTTATCATCACTTTATTGTGCTAATTTTTTTTGTTCTTCTGGCCAAAGCTCAATTTTCTTTTTTACAGGAAGGTTTCTTGTGAGTTTGTTCTAAATTTGTGTTTATTTTATTAGAATAATTATCTTACAGTTTCCCAAGTGTTTGTCATAAAGTAGACTGAAGGGGTCTGCAAGGAAGAGGTTCTTCCATCTCACTCTCTATTCTAGCTATTGTACACAGGTCAGATATCTTCAGATGATTTAAATAAAGGAGGACAGCCAGCTAACACTTCACATGGCATTTAGGATTAGGCAGACTAAAATGCTCCAATGGACACCCAAATGCTTTTCTCAGATCCTATCCAGGTCCTACAATTGTATGTTACACAACTAGTCTCACTTATGTGCTCTTCTATGACAGGTTTAATCCTACTGGTGAACTTGTGCATTTTGCTTCAGATTGTCCAGCAGTAAGGACGTCATTGGAATTCACAGGATCTGTATTCCATGAGCAATAAAATATTCTTATTGCTGAGATATTTGCAGAAAAGCATACTATTTGTACATAATGTTGAATTTTCTAAAGCCTTGTTAAGTGGTGTAGGAGTAATACTTCATGAAGATCATTTGTCACTTGTCCACACTGCAATTTCAAGTTACTTTAGCACAGCACTTTCCTTCATTATGGAGCTGATAGTTCAGGATGGAACTGGGGCTGACTAATGAATGGAATGTTATTGGTAACTACTTAGAAAGCCCCTTGTTTTCCCAGAATCATGTAAATTGTATTATTTTTGACTCCCACCGATGAGCTGTGAGTTCTGTTAACATTTTCCTTCATAAATTTCTTTCTCCCTTTGTTAAGTTCTCAAAGCACTCTCTTCTTAGTAAGACTGAAAGTTATTACCATAGGTCTTATTAGGTCATCAGTATTTATATATAAATATGCATAATTAATAATTATTTATGTATAAAATACAATTAATAATTAGCATGTTCATTACAGGGAGAAACAGCCTTCTTTTTTCTGTTTTAAAATTTAAAATTATATATAAATTGGTATAAAATGACTTGTTATGTGCTGTAATAAGGCTATAACTGAAAGTTTTCTAATGCGTTTGTCACCAACTATATTGCTATACAGCAAGATGGTTCCTACTTCTTTGATCATCACCCTGAATGACTGGCTTCCTAAATATAGAATTCTTTATAGTGATAAAAACTGCATGGTATTGGTACAGAGAAGACACGTTGATTAGTGGAATAGAATTGAAGACCCAGACATAAACCACACACTTATGTACAATTGATCTTTGACAAAGAAGCTAAAAAGATTAACGATAATTAATAAAAAAATTAGTAGACACTTTGACCACAAAAAGCACAGCATCTTCATATATATTACACTCCAGATTTTACTCCCCTCCCTGTCTGCCCTCTGATTGTCCCACATCCCATATCTCCTCACCACTCCCACCTCCATGAGGACGTCTCCACCACTCACCATTCATCCCACTAGACCTCTAAACTCCCTGGGGCCATCAGCCTTTTGAGGGTCAGGTGCATCTTCTCTGACTGAACACATTCTCATTCTTTCATTCTCTCTTCCTTCCCCTATCTTTCTTATTCTTTATTTTGTTTACATTTTTAACAATTGTCCACAATGTCTCAATAGCACAAGGGAAAATAATGACTTTGAATTTTTACTTCTTTGATACCAAGAAAAATAAATTTGAAAAAGACCTCCAGGATGTTTCATTTTTATAATCATGAAAGGCACTGCAGTGAGAATGCATAGATGACCTAAGCTGGGACAGCTCCATAGTTAGATTAATTTATAATTCCTAAGGAGTTTTTTTCGAGCAGCAGATGTAGCTCTTCTGTGGGGTTGTTTTTCTGTTCTCCACACTGCTATCTTCAGATAATTGCTTCCAGGTGGCAGTGTTTTAGGCCAGATACGTGAAAGAATGCCTATTCTAAGGGAATCATGCAACATATCCCCTTTTGGCAGGTGATTCATATGTCAAATTTGATGGCTTACTCCTGTGTGAGAAGCCATTTGACTTCTCCTCCCAGTCCATTGTGTCCACTCAAGTATTCCCTGGAATGTCAAAGCCTCTTTGGAAGCTTCATTTTTTCTTAGTTAGAGACAGACAAAAAGAAAGAATGTAAAAGAGGAGAAAGCAATGAGAAGAAAGGACACTTAGGGACAAGCGTGAAAGAACACCTGCTTCCTGGCTAATGTTCCACTTTCAGGTTCACATACATAAAGTTGATATACATATAGATATTATTTTATTTTATATACAGGAAAATTACCAATTAGCACATAGAATTAGGCTAATGGGAGTTCTGGTTACTATGGAGATACAAGTGGAGCCTGGTAAGAACAAGAATTTTGATTTTTAAATGTTAACATTTTTACTACCATTCTTGAATTTTTATAAATTTCTTAAATTGCTTTAATTAGAAGCATTTAACATCTACTGTGAAATGGGTTTGATTATGTCTAGACAAGTATAGCATTTGTAATGTGTACCTTTGTTATCCCACAGATGTGTTTGATTTTTTTCACTTTGCAATGAAAATCCACAATCATAGAGTCTGTTTCCTGAACATTGATGAGGCTGTTATACTGCACTTGAACATATTTATATTTTTTAAGTTTGAGTAAACAAATAAGAAGGTTAGGTAAAAACACAGACTGAGCGATAAAATACTTCCATGTGTTGAATTCAACTATGTAAGCATTGTGCTCTTTATTGAATATGTAAACCAAATGGCACTTCCCTTTTACATTTTAAATTTGGATTAGTAATTAGTCAAAATGGCTTTCTCGACTTATGATGACTGATTTTACTATGCTCATTAGTTTCAAGGCATTTTTGCTTGGTATAGTGCTGAACAACTGTTATCTGAACACTTAGGGTTAGTAGTTACAAAAATAAGATTCTGAGCACAAGGCTACCCTGGGTTGCATCATGTGATTCTGTTGCAAAGTGGGAAAGTTTGTGTCCATGTCTATGTGTGTGTTTATGTCTGTGTCAGTATCTGTGTGAGTGTGTACACATGCACACGCATGTACACACTCACTTCTATATAAACTGTTTTTAAAACTTTAAGATGTTTTTCTAAAAAAGTCATATGAAACATATTCCATGATACCTTTCCAAGATCAATGTCATATGAGTGAAAGGGAATGATGGGATCTAGGAGCACTAATGTCGAACACAAGATGCTTAGGGAGCCTGTGTGTGTCACACCAGTAAATTCTTCTGCCCTTCATCCACTCTGCATAGTCCAAGTCCACCCTATCTTCAATAACGTTCTATTTTCTTCACATGTCTTTCCTTCCTGTGTGCCACATTTCTGAAATATGTTCCTGCCTATCATACATTCTCCTCAGTAGTCTCTATATCCGTGGTCTTCCCCTATTCCACTGCATCTCCATTTGATAGTGTGTGGCTTACAAGCCAAAAACATGATCACACCACCATGTTAGCTACTTTCCTCAATTCTGTGACAAAATACACAACAAAATAAGGAAGGGAGGGTTTATTTTGACTCAGTTTATGGGTACAGTCCATCATGGCAGGGAAGACATGGCAGCAGGAGATTGAGCTGCCAATCATAATGCATCTGTAATCAGAAAACAAAGAGAAATGAATTCTGGTGCTTAGCAGCTTACTTTCTCATCCTCACTTTTTATTCATTCTAGGACTGCAGTCCATGAGATGGTTTTTCTGGCATTCAGGATGGGTTTTCCTTGCTCATTGTAACTTCTTTCTGGAAATATCCTCCTAGAAATGACATGAAGTGTGTCTCCTAGGTGATTCTAAATCCAGTCAGCCTTATCATAAAGATTAAGCATCTCAATTACACTCATACTTAGAGTGCTTCTAAGAGTCTTATTCATTTTTGGGAAGAGAAGATGAAAAATACAGTTTACAAGTCCCAGATTTGGCTCTCACTCATCCACCCCAATCCCCTATCAGTCATAGCAAAGCTTTTCTCTTGTGCCTCTACATACTCCTTATTATTTGGTCTGGTGGCTGTAGTTGACCTTCACTTCTACAGATGATCCATAGATCTTTCTGTCTCAGAGACTTTGCTTTTATTGCTGTATGTGTGAGGTCTGTTCTTCTCTTCTACTACTTCTTACATTCTTTAAATCTCATCCCAGATGTCTGTTCACAGGGAAATAATTTCATAGTCTCCAGACTGGACTTAGCATATACTGTATGACACCCCATACTTTTTTCTTATAGTAATTTTCACAGGTTATAAATTTAATTTAATTTAAATATTCACCATCACAAATAACAAGTCTATACAAAGGCTACATTCATTCTTATCTATCTAACAAGATTCAGGTACTGGTATTTCATTTCCTTCTGAGATACAATTATACCTTCTTTGAAATTATTCTCAGATATTTTTTGAGCCCCTTTCAGATAACTCACTATTCTGTCAAGTACTTATTAAAGACCCACTTCTTTTCTCATAGGAGGAGGTGTTCAGTTACTGGAGTTGAGAGAGATTGGAGTAATATATCTGTAATTGTTCTCTATTCTTAGGGCCTACCTGTTGTTGACACTTCTCATTAACATATTTAACCCTGAAGTGACCTCTAGTGACATAGATGTAGCCTTTCTTATACTAGTCCTGTCCAGAGACTTGCTTCTCTGCTTGTAGGTGCTGATTTTCTCTTGTTTGGCAGGAAACAAGGCTGATTGGTGGAGGAGACTTCAAATGAATGTGTTTTTTTTTTAAATATATTTATTGAAGCTGATGCAGTCTGAATGCTTTTAGTCCTTCACTCTATGTTACAAATCCTTGTCTCCTTCACAGGTGATGGTTCCATAAGCAGAGTCTTTACAAAGAGACTAAGGCACTAGGAATGAGTTTAGTGATCTTTAAAAAAGAGATGGCCCCGCCTCCAAAGAGCCTTCATCTCTTCTCATATGAGGATATGCTAGATAGTTAATATCTGTGAACTAGAAAGTAGGCTTTTATCAAACACCTAATATACCTTGATCTCAGATACTCCAGTCTCCAGAAAAGTGAAAACTAAATTTTGTGAGAAATAAAAACTGTGTTTTTTTTTTTTTTTTGTCATGAAAGACAGTGGATTGAGACATCACTCACTGGAAATTGTACTTTAGGAGCTGCCTCAGGCAAGTATGCTTAGATATTTCACTCAACTTTAGTGAATATGTATAAATGCAGTTTTAAATGTGGCAGTTTATCTCTATCCTGGCTAGCTTTCAAGTGAAATAGATTGAGACTATAAGATTTATTTAATAAGATTTATGGCCCAATAACTGGGGAGTCATTGATCTATTCTAATCCTTTGAGATACTAGGGCTACATCCCAGACAAAATCCACAAGATACTTGCATTTTTAATATTGATCTGCCTCTCTCTGCTTCAGGTGTGTTTTCCTCTAGTATCTCTGGTACTCTCTCCATGTGGCTCATCACCTTTTTCTCTTCTCTCTTTTTCTTTTCTCCCTCCTCCTCTGGATGGCAGAAGTTCTACCCTATTCTCTCTTCTACCCAGCCATTGGCTGATCAGCTTTTATTGACAAGTCAGAGGATAAATGTGGAACAATGTTTACCAAAATTTGAAACAGGAGATACTTAGAATAAGCATTACAATGCCATGTCTGGATAGCAACAAAATATGGTGGGAGAGAAATCAGCATCTGAAAAATACAAGAGTAATCTTTACACAGTGCACAAAAACATTATGCCTACAATTATGAGTCTGTAATATCATAGTGGAGTGTGATTTTCTCATAACATGTGTCTTCTTCACAGGTCATGAAGCTTAAATCTAGCCCAAACTGTGTTGGGAAAAGGTAGAAGCCAGACACCATCCTTGACAATAAATGTGAACTGCAGGATTATTTAGGTTTCTAATTCAGGGCCTCCTTTATCCAATTGAAAGCTACCTCCTCACTGTCTTTCTCATCTTAGTATTCAGAGCCAACTTTTGATTTTAGTGTTTTCTCCTTGACTCTCAATGAATAAAAGTTGTGAATATAAAATGAACTTTTGGGATGCTCATTAAAAATTGTAGTACATTAAAATTATCCTGAAGAATTCAACTCAATTATTTTTATAAGCTGATTTACTCATTCTAGGACTACAAGGACTACATTTAAGAAGAAAATGACTAATTATTATGAAAGATAAAAATGGCAGGCAACATGACAGTATCTATACTCATCAGGAGACAAACCTGTAGTTAGGGCTATGAGAGGATTTTTAGAGTTAACAGAATCTGGAGGACCTACTCTGAATGTGGGGGACAATACTTCATGGACTTGGGGGGTCTCAGATTGAGTAGAAAGTAGAAAACATCTGAATTATAGCATTAATTGCTCTTTACTTTTTTTTTTATTGGATGCAATGTGACCAGTTTCCTTACATTTCAGCTGCCATATAATCCTAGGCAAGATTCAGTTTACCATCAAACTCTTAGCTAAAATAAACTTCTTTTCTTATTTTTTGGGAATGGGGGTTCAGGCATTTTATTATAGCAATAAGTAATAAGCAGTTATTTTCTAAAATATTATAATGTGTATATTGTTTATTTTTGTTTTTCCATAAAATTACAACTCCCCAAAATTGAATTATATTCTTGATACTTGCGATAGATGTTTTAGTTAACAACTTGGCTACATGTAGAAATTACTAAGCCTCCAAACATAGTAGACACACCTCTGAGGGATTTTTGCTTAGTTAAATAATTTCATGTGGGAAGATCCATGTCTAATCTAGATTGACGAGGTGAGACGATGTACCTCTAATCTGCGCTACTCCTTCTGCTAGAAGCCTATATAAAGGATGAGGAGAAAGGAAGTCTTTTTTTTTTGTCTGTTTGCTCTTTATCACCCCCCCCCGAAAGTTCATTTATTTATTAGCATTAGAACCTACTCCTTCATGATTCCAATGCATACTGGAGACCAGCTGAGATAGCCAGCCTCATGGGCTGAACAACTACTAGACTGTTGAACTCTGCTCATAGGCAGCCATTGTTGTATTAGCTAGACCTCAGCTTGTAAGTCATTCAAATGAAACACACACACACACACACAAACACACACACACACACACACACACGTTAGACTACTCTAGAGAACCCTTACTAATTACTAATGCAGTATTAAATTATTAAACACTATAGTTCATATTGGTGATTTTTATTAGTAAGTACTACTGAAGAAATGAATATTCAACAATAGCCAGAGCAAAGAAAAACCAGTGCTTCCCAGTTCTCAGTTTTCTAAGAAGCACTGTTGCAAGCTTGGATAGAGTAGATTGTTTGTCTGGAAGATACTTATTTTTTGCATGTCTTTTAATACAGTAAAGATTTTTCACCATGTCTGTTGTGAATAGTGTATACCCACTATCCTTTCTTTAGCTGCAAGGGAACAGGAGGGCATACATACATGTATGAAAGGCAGGGACAATCAATCTCACTAAGGTTTGGAGGGTGGTATCACAAACTTGCCTTCTCTATATCCACATCTAAAGTATCATTTAATTGTGGTGTTTATACAGATGAAACAGGAAAAGATAGTCAGGTTCATGTATTTCATGCCATCTATGAATGCTTTCATTTAGTAATTTGGGTTCTAATAGTGTGTGTGTGTGTGTGTGTGTGTATGTGTGTGTATGTGTCATGCATGTAGTGTATATGGTTGCTTACATACAGATGCATATGTGTGTGTTGGCTCATGTAAATATATGTGCATGTACATATAGAGGCCAGAAGTTGACATAAAAAAATCTTCCTCAATAACTCTCTGTTTTATATATTTGGGCAAGGTCTCCCACTTGAGTCCAGAGCTCACTCATTTGGTTAATCTAGTTAGCCAGCTTTGTCTGAAGATCCCCAGATTCAATCTTCTGAGAACTGGAATTCCAAATGGCTACTATGACACCTGGTATTTACATGGGTGATAGAATTTTATCACTAACCCCCCCCCCCCCGCGCACACGCACCCGCGCTTACAGCCACCTCTTTATCCACTGAAGACATCCCTACACCCCCTTCATACTTTATTTCTTTTGGTAGAGAGAAGAGATTAGAATACTTTCTGCCTTCTGCCTTGTTGACATTTTTTTTCACCATATTTTTCAGGAAAGATTAAGTCTCATCTGCCTCAAAAGCAATTAACAATTTACTTATATATGACAGCATTTTGATGTTGGGGTTATGCTAGTTGAACTAAACATTATTTGGGAACCTAGAATCAAGTCCCATTTTCTTATTGTTTTATACTATACATTGTGTCATTTTTAAATTTATTTTTATATATGTGTACCATATATACAAATGCCTTTAGAGACCAGAAGAGGAAGTTTGGTTCCCTGGAACTCAAGTTATAGGTGGTTTTGAGCCAACTGATAATGAATATCAGGAAATAAACCAGGGTTATCTTTAAGAACAACATGTGTTCTTAACTGCTGAGCCATCTCTCCAACTCCCTTGAATTTCATTTGTATGTTAATGTTAATATATAAAAGAACCGAGAATATTTATTTGACTGTTCTTATACTAATTTTACTCTTTCTGTGGCAGCATTATTTGAGAAATTTTAGACTACACTTCCAAAGTACCATGTTATAAAGCTCCTATCCCCAGAGGCATTGCTTTATGTCTATAGCTAATTTTCTTTCTTTTAAAATGGTTTAGTTTGAAAAAATAAAGATGTCTACCCTGCAGGCACACATCACAGAGCTCTGAGGAGTCTGAGAGACCCATGGAGGCTCTGAAGGGTGACTTTTGCACACACCACTTAACATGAGCCTTAGCTGCAGCCCGTGCTGCTTGCCCTACTGTGACTTGGAAAGTACTAGGCAGCTATGCTTCCTGCAGCATGCAAACAAAACAGTCATGTTGCAAAGATATTTAAATCGGTGGTACCCAATCTGGCTTGTAGTAAAGGGGCTGCCATGTTCCCAACTAGGCAAGGCCTAAGGCCACTAGTGGCAGTCTGTTCCCGCTGCTGCTCAGCTCAGGCCACCGGCTCAGGTGGGCCAGAAGCACTGGCCTTGGCACTCATGAGACACCAGCATGGGAGATGGCCCTGCCAATCTCCCATGCTGTCTCCACAATGCTTGACTGAGCCCAGACCATCCTGTCATTCATGTGGGCGTGGTAGGAAATGAAACTCTAATACTTAAAGATTAATCAAAGGCTTTATATCTTTGGTAATGCTCAATAACAATATACCCATACAATTAGAGGTGTTTCCCAATTAGCTAACCTAAATATAAATTGTTACCTGGGACTGCTTTCCATAGATTCGTGGTTCTTCATCCTCCTACATCTCTGCTCTCTATAGCTCCTCTTTCTTCCCCCCTTACTCCTCCTCTTCTTCCTTTTCCTCCTCCTCTTCCTCTCTTTACTCCTTCCACATTAGTTCCTCCTACACAGTCATACCTAGTGAGCCTTGGACCAGCAGACTTGGTTTGCCTCCAGCCTGCTATAGGGCACAGCTTTTTGGGGAGGTAGAACTCAGGGAGTTTTACTGTGCTTACCCCATGCCACACCTGATATTAAATATCTTTTTCCAAGGAGGAATGTCTGGATAGGGAAGCTTACTGGCTAATCCCTCCAGGCCTCTATGTACCTCATTAGCATGAAGAACTCTATTTTGGGCCTATATGACCACAGGACATGTTTCTTTTATGTGAAAAACAAGGCACGTGTTCCAATTCAGGAGTCTGGCAGGCAGAGAGTCACCTAAGCTTCAGGTGTGTGCCCACCGAGTGTCCTGGTCTCAACTTGCTCTATTTTACCAAACTACCTGGCACAGTTTTATGTCCCACAGCAGAAAACAAGGTTGGGGAGGTGAGAAACTCACACAGAACCTGCACCAAGTTCTCTGCTTAGTTGCAAAATCATCCTGACTCTGGGCAACAGCAGGGTACCCAAGATGAGTATGGGCAATAGTCTAGTATTTATTGTGGTTTAGAAACCAGAAATCTGGGCTGGAGAGGTGGCTCAGCGGTTAAGAGCACTGACTGCTCTTCCAGAGGTTCTGAGTTCAAATCCCAGCAACCACTTGGTGGCTCACAACCATCCGTAATGAGATTGGATGCCCTCTTCTGGTGTGTCTGAAGACAGCTACAGTGTACTCATAAATAAAATAAATAAATCTTAAAAAAAAAAAAAGAAACCAGAAATCTTGAACCAAATCAACAACTCATTGGAATCAATATATTTTTAGATTAATTTTGTTGGCATTTAGAGTCTAGACTCTGACCCATAGTTACCTGGCAAAAGCCAGGTATGCCTGATTCACTATAAAAGGGGCTGATCCCCCTCCCCCTCTGTGTGTGTGTGTGTGTGTGTGTGTGTGTGTGCTCTATTTTATACTATACTATTTTCTGGCTGGTCCTTCAGGGGGAAGTGATGCCCCACGGGCCTGCAGTGGTATCTCCTTCCCCCACACCTTATTGCACCTCCAACAAACTTATCTCTGATCTTTTTATTTGTATAAAACCCAACAAATTTATTTTATGTTTATGTGTATGGGTATTTTGCCTGCAAGCACAGATATGTGCACCACATACATGCTTGGTGCCATGGATATCTTGGGACTGGAATTATGGCCAAATGTAAGCTCCCATGTGAGTGCTGGGAATTGAACCCAAGTTCTCTGCAAAAAAAAAACCAAAAAAAAAAAAACAAAAAAATCCAAAAAAACAACAAAAAAAACCCAGCTAATACTCTTTTTTTATTTTATTTTTTATTGGATGTTTTATTTACATTTCATATGTTATCCCCTACCCCAACCAACCTACACCCCAACTCCCACCTCCCCACTCTCAAATTCCCACCTCCTGGGGCGTCCAGCCTTCACCAGACGGATCTCTTCTCCCACTTATGCCCAGCAGGGCCCTTCACCCTTACGTATACAGCTGAAGCCATGGATCCCTCCCAAAGTGCTCCCAGGCTGGTGGTTTAGATCCTGGGAGCTCTGGTTGGTTGGTATTGTTGCTCTCCTCATGGGGCCACAAACCCTTTCAGCTTCAACAGTCTTCACTTTAACTCCTCCATTGGGAACCTCATGATCAGTTCAATGGCTAGCTGTGAGCATCTGCCTCTGAATATGTCAGACTCTTGCAGACCTCTAAGGAGACATCTATATCAGGTTCTTATCAGTATGCACTTCCTGACTTCCACATCAGCATTTACCTTTGGTGACTGCACATGGGATGGATACTCAGGTGGAATGGTCTTCAGACAGCCCCTCCTTCAGTTTCTGTCCCTCACTATGACTCCATATTTGCCCCCTTGAGTATTTTGTTGCTCCTTCTAAGAAGGATCGAAGCACGCCCACTTGGTCTTCCTTCTTCATGAGCTTCATGTGGCCTGTGGGTTGAATCTTGGGTATTTCAAAGTTCTGGGCTAATATCGAATAATCAGTGAGTGAATATCATGTGTGTTCTTTTGTGATTGGCTTACCTCACTCAGGATGATATTTTCTAGTTCCATCCATTTACTCAGGAATTTCTCAAATTCATTGTTTTTAATAGCTGAGTAATATTCCATTGTATAAATGTACCACATTTTTTGTATCCATTCTTCAGTTGAAGGACATCTGGGTTCTTTCCAGCTTCTGGCTATTATAAATAAGGCTGCTATGAACATAGTTGAGCATCTGTCCTTGTTATATGTTAGAGCATCTTCTGGGTATATGCCTAGGAGTAGTATAGCTGGATCCTCTGGTAATGCTATGTCCAATTTTCTGAGGATCCACCAGACTGATTTCCAAAGTGGTTGCACCATCTTGCAGTCCCACCAACAATGGAGGAGTGTTCCTCTTTCTCCACACCCTAGCCAGCATCTATAATCACCTGAGTTTTTGATCTTAGCCATTCTGACTGGTGTGAGGTGAAATCTCAGGGTTGTTTTGATTTGCATTTCCCTGATGACTAAAGATGCTGAATATTTCTTTAGATACTTCTAGGCTATTCGCGTTTCCTCAGTTGAAAATTCTTTGTTAAGCTCTATACCCTATTTTTTTAATAGGGTCATGTGGTTGTCTGGAGTCTAATTTCTTGAGTTCTTTGTATATATTGGATATTAGCCCTCTATCAGATGTAAGATTGGTAAGGATCTTTTCCCAATTTGTTGGTTGTTGTTTTGTCCTATTGACAGCAACCTTTGCCTTACAGAAACTTTGCAATTTTATGAAGTCCCATTTGTCTATTCTTGATCTTAAAGCATATGCCATTGGTGTTCTGTTCAGGAACTTTCCCCCTGTGACCAAGTACTCGAGGTTCTTCCTCACCTTCTCTTCTGTTAGTTTCAGTGTATCTGGTTTTATGTGGAGATCCTTTATCCATTTAGATTTGTGCTTTGTACAAGGAGATAAGAATGGATCAATTTGCATTCTTCTACATGTTGTCCTCTAGTTGAACCAGCACCATTTGTTGAAAATGCTGTCCTTTTTTCCACTGGACAGTTTTAGCTCCTTTGTCAAAGATCAAGTGACAATAGGTGTGTGGGTTCATTTCTGGGTCTTCAGTTCTATTCCATTAATCTTCCTGCCTGTCTCTGTACCAATACCATGTAGTTATCACTATTGCTCTGTAGTACAGCTTGAGGTCAGGGATGGTGAATCCTTCAGAAGTCCTTTTATTGTTGAGAATACTTTTCGCTATCCTGGGTTTTTTGTTATTCCAAATGAATTTGATTATTTCCTTTTCTAACTCTGTGAAGAACTGAGTTGGGAGTTTAATGGAAATTGTATTGAATCTGTAGATTGCTTTTGGCAAGATGGCTATTTTTGTTATATTAATCCTGCCAATCCATGAGCATGTGAGATCTTTCCATCTTCTGAGATCTTCTTCGATTTTTTTTCCTCATGGACTTGAAGTTCTTGTCATATAGGTCTTTCACTTGCTTGGTTAGATTCTAACCAAGGTATTTGATATTATTTGTGACTATTGTGAAGGGTGTCATTTCCCTAATTTCTTTCATAGTCTGTTTATCTTTCATGTAGAGGAAGGCTACTGATTTGTTTGAGTTGATTTTATAACCAGTCACTTTGCTGAAGTTGTTTATCAGGTTTAGGAGTTCTCTGGTTTGGGGGTCACTTAAGTATACTATCATATCATCTGCAAATAGAGATATTTTGACTTCTTCCTTTCCTATTTGTATCCCTTTGACTTCTTTTGTTGTTTAATTGCTCTGGCTAGGACTTCCAGTACTATATTGAATAGGTAGGGGGAGAGTGGGCAGCCTTGTCTAGTCCCTAATCTTAGTGGGATAGCTTCAAGTTTCTCTCCATTTGGTTTGATGTTGTCTACTGGTTTGCTGTAAATTGCTTTTAGTATGTTGAGGTGTGGGCTTTGAATTCCTGAGCTTTCCAAGACTTTTATCATGAAGGGATATTGAATTTTGTCAAAGGCTTTCTCAGCATCTAGTGAGATGATCATGTGTTTTTTTTTTATTTGAGTTTGTTTATATAGTGGATTACATTGATGGATTTCTGAATATTGAACCATCCCTGCATTCCTTGGATAAAACCTACTTGATCATGATGGGTGATTGTTTTGATGTGTTCTTGGGTTCGGTTTGCTAGAATTTTATTGAGTATTTTTGCATCGATGTTCATAAGGGAGATTGGTCTGAAGTTCTCTTTCTTTGTTTTGTCTTTGTGTGGTTTAGGTATGAGGAAAATTGTGCCTCATAGAACGAATTGGATAGTGTTCCTTCTGTTTTTATTTTGTGGAATAGTTTGAAGAGAATTGGTGTTAAGTCTTCCTTGAAGGTCTGATAGAATTCTCCACTAAAACCATCTGGTCCTGGGCTTTTTTTAGTGGGGAGACTTTTAATGACTGCTGCTATTTCCTTAGGTGTTATGGGACTGTTTAGATGGTTTATCTGCTCCTGATTTAACTTTGGTACCTGGTATCTGCCTAGGAAGTTGTCCATTTCATCCAAGTTTTCCAGTTTTGTTGAGTATAGGCCTTTGTAATAGGATCTAATGATCTTTTGAATTTCCTCAGTTTCTGTTGTTATGTCTCCCTTTTCAGTTCTGATTTTATTAATTTGGACACTGTCTCTGTGCCCTCTGGTTAATGTGGCTAAGGGTTTAATCTATCTTGTTGTTTTTCTCAAAGAACCATCTCCTGGTTTTGTTGATATTTTGTATTGTTCTTTCTGTTTCTATTTGGTTGATTTCAGCCCTTAGTTTGATTATTTCCTGCCTTCTACTCCTCTTGGGTGTATTTGCTTCCATTTATTCTAGAGCTTTTAGTTGTGCTGTCAAGTTGTTAGTGTGTGCTCTCTCCAGTTTCTTTTTGTAGGCACTTGGAGCTATGAGCTGTCCTCTTAGCACTGCCTTCATTGAGTCCCACAAGTTTTGGTATGATGTGTCCTCATTTTCATTAAATTCTAAAAATTCTTTAATTTCTTTCTTTATTTCTTCCTTGACCAAGTCATCATTGAGTAGAGAGTTGTTCAGTTTCCATGTGTGTGTGGGTATTCCATTGGTTTTGTCATTATTAAAGACCAGCCTTAGTCCATGGTGATCTGATAAGATGTAAGGGATTATTTCAATCTCTTTGTATCTGTAGAGGCCTGTTTTGCGACCAATTATATGGTCTATTTTGGAGAAGGTACCATGAGGTGCTGAGAAAAACGTATATTCTTTTGTTTTAGGATGAAATGTTCTATAGATATCTGTTAAGTCCCTTTGGTTCATAACTTCTGTTAATTTCAAAGTGTCTCGGTTTAGTTTCAGTTTCCATGATCTGTCCATTGCTGAGAGTGGGGTGTTGAAATCCCCCACTATTATTGTGTGAGGTGTAATGTGTGTTTTGAGCTTTAGTAAAGTTTGTTTTTTATGTATGTAGGTGCCCTTGCATTTGGAGCATAGATGTTCAAATTTGAGAGTTCACCTTGGTAGATTTTTCCTTTGATGAGTATGAAGTGTCCTTCCTTATCTTTTTTGATTACTTTTGGATGAATGTCGATTTTATTTGATATTAGAATGTATACTCCAGCTTGTTTCTTGGGACCATTTGCTTGGAAAATTGTTTTCCATCCTTTTATTCTGAGGTAGTGTCTGTCTTTGTCACTGAGGTGCGTTTCTTGTATGCAGCAAAATTCTGGGTCTTGGTTGTGTATCCAGTCTGATAGTCTTGTGTCTTTTTATTGGGGAATTGAGTCCATTGATGTTAAGAGATATTAAGGAGAAGTGATTGTTGCTTCCTTTTAATTTGGTTATTAGAGGTGGTGTTATGTTTGTAGAACTATCTTCTTTTGCAGTTGCTGGAAGATTACTTCCTTGCTTTTTCTAGGTTGTAGTTTCCCTCCTTGTGTTGGCATTTTCCATCAATTATCCTTTGAAGTGCTGGGTTTGTGGGAAGATATTGTGCAAATTTGGTTTTGTAATGGAATATCTTGCTTTCTCCATCTACAGTGGTTGAGCATTTTGCTGTGTATAGTAGACTGCGTTGACATTTGTGTTCTCTTAGGGTCTGTGTGATGTCAGTCCAGGCTCTTCTGGCTTTGATAGTCTCTGGTAAGAAGTCTGGTGTAATTCTTATAGATCTGCCTTTATATTTTACTTGACCTTTTTCCCTTACTGCTTTTAGTATTTTTTTCTTTGTTTTGTGCATTTGATGTTTGATTATTATGTGACGGGAGGTATTTCTTTTCTGGTCTAGTCTATTTGGTGTTCTGTAGGCTTTTTGTTTGTTTATGAGCATTTCATATTTAGGTTAGGTAAGTTTTCCTCAATAATTTTGTTGAAGATATTTACTGGCCCTTTAAGTTGGGAATCTTCACTCTCATCTATACCTATTATCCTTAGGTTTGGTCTTCTCATTGTGTCCTGGATTTCCTGGATGTTTTGGGTTAGGAATTTTTTGCATTTTGCATTTTCTTTGACAACTGTGTCAATGTTTTCCATGGTATCTTCTGAACATGAGATTCTCTCTTCTATCTCTTGTATTCGGTTGGTGATGGCTGCGTCTATGACTCCTGATCTCTTTCCTAGGTTTTCTATCTCCATGGTTGTCTCCCTTTGAGATTTCTTTATTGTTTCTATTTTCATTTTCAGATCCTGAATGTTTTTGTTTAATTCCTTCTTTGTGTTTTCTTGCCGTTCTTTAAGGGATTTCTGTGTTTCCTCTTTAAGGGCTTCTACCTGATTACTGGTACTCTTCTGTATTTCTTTAAGGGAGTTACTTATGTCCTTTTTAAAATCCTCTATTATCATCATGAGAAGTGATTTTAATTCTGAATCCTGCTTTTCTGGTGTGATGGGGTGTCTAGGGTTTGCTATATTGGCAGAACTGGGTTCTGATGATGCCAAGTAACTTTGGTTTCTGTTGCTTATGTTCTTGTGCTTGCCTTTCACCATCTGGTTAACTTTAGTGTTACCTGCCCTCACTGTGTAAGACTAGAGTCTGTATTTCCAGTTATCTTGCTTGTGTCAGAGCTCCTCAGAGTCCAGATGTCTCTGTGGTCTTATGATCCTAATCTCTTGGGTGCAGGAACTCCTGGGACTCAGGCCACCTCTGGGATCTGGAAATCCTTCTGCTGTGGGTGCAGTGGTTCCTCTAGGATTGTTGAGGGTACAATGTCTCCACAAGTGCAAACTATCTAGGTGTCTCCTGCTCTGAGTGCAGTGGCTCCTTTGCTGCTCTTAGTGCAGTGGCTCCTCTAGAATGGCTCAGGATTCAGTATCTCCACAGGAGCAGACCAGCTATGTGTCTGCCCCAGCCAAAAGGACCCGTCAGGAGTGGAAGGGATGTGGAATTCTGGAGGGGCGGGGTTTGGGTAGCTGTTGGGTCCTGAGTGCCCCTGGCTCTCAGATGTAACTCTGGGGCATAGGGAGTGAGATGGGGTTCTTACCCACTGCTCTGAGTGCAGTCACGCCTCTAGGATGGCTCAGGATTCAGTATCTCCACAGGAGCAGACCAGCTATGTGTCTGCCCCAGCCAAAAGGCCAGCTAATACTCTTAACTGCCATTTCTCTGGTCCTTGGAATGAATGTTTGAATTTAAATTTTTTTGAGAAAAAAATACTATATAACACATTACATTTTCCAATGTCACTATGATGAAAAAAATATGGAGTGCAGAGGTGGGAAAGATTTAGAAAAAGGAGCAAAAGAGATAGTGCTGGAGATATGTTAAGAGTGAATGAGGTGAGAAAAGGCTGCAGTGGATTGGGAAAATCTGTCTTTGCTAAGTGGAACTGACAGGGTGGTATGCAGCAGGCTGAAGCTTGTGTAAACTTAGCATACATATACCTTCTAACTTGGTGTACATGATCACCCTGGTTCTGAGCAGCAACAGGACATCCAAGGTGAAAAACAGTTCATTTTCTAGATTAGACCTCCTCAAAAGATATATATAATCAGTGCTGCCCCTAGACAACTCTGGAGTAAGTGGTCCACTGCCTAAGGCTGTGTTGAATGAAGCCCAGGATTCTTTTGGATATCTGTGATCCTACTGCAGGTGGGGGCTGTGTTGATGTCCATGACCCATGTTACCACCAAAGGCTAGGTGGATGTCTGTGATCTGTGCTGCTGCTTGAAGCCATGTTGATGTGAGTGGCCTCCACTGCCACCTGAAACTAGGTTGTTGTCCTTGGCCAGTGCTGGCACCAAGGGCTATGATGGTGTTTGTTGAGGTTTGATCTCTTGCTATGTATTGTAATGCTAAATACTGCCCCTCCTCTCCACAAAGATCTGGTTGCTCAAGGACAAGGAAATCCTTATGTTCCTTGCTCCTTAATATAAAACTATTGGTTAAAGATGTCAACAGCCTGTAACTGGGCAGAAGAGAGGTAAGCAGGGTTTCCGTTGCTGGACTTGGTGTCTGAGGCAGAGATGATGAGGAGAGGAAAGAGAGAGGAGAAGAGAGAAGAAGATGCCATGGGGTAGGTGGATCCTGAGAACATAGCCATGAGAGCCAGCCAGGTGGAGTAGGAGTGGCCCTAACATGGTAAGTTATATCTTGGGGTTATTGACAGGGAAGTAGACAACCTAGCGTAGAGGGTGGATATCTTCCAAGCGCTAGTGCTGTTAAGGCTTATTATAAAGGTTTTGTGATTTTTACTTGGAAACGAAATGATCTAAGGTAGGGTAGAAACCCCATGTTAATTTTAATAACAGGTGTCTGTGACCTGTGTTGCACCTGAGGGCCATGTTGATGTGCATGTGCTGTACTCCCACCAGAGATCATGCTGAGGTCCGCGCCATGCAAGAGAGCATGTGGAAGTCTATGATCTATACTCTCTCTGACTGTAAAAGACAAGAAAACTACTTTTGCCATACTACTGATGACTTCAGACTCACAGTTGAGAAAGGGACAACACATATCACCATTCATCCCCCAATAAAAGTAACAGTCTAGACAGAAAGCCATCAAAGAGAACTCTTAAAAATTGTGATAAAAATGTTGAAGTGGGATTCTCTATAATTGATAGCTTCTGGTGGAGGTGGAGGTGAGGAAGGACATGATTTTCTTTAAGGGGTTGGGCACAAGTGGTTTGACCAGTCTACAGTGAGTAGATGGGCAATATAAATTGACATTTATTTCATCTTCATTTTTTTTTGTGGTATGGGGAGGTCACAAAGATAGGAGCCAGGCTTGGGAGGACAGAGAAGTGAGTATGATCAGGGTTGATGATGTAAAATTCCCAAATAATAAAAATATTATGGAAAAATAGTTTATTTTAAATGATATAGGAAATGCATAAAATTACAGTCTCAGTATGAAGAAATTAATACAGAAATGTAGAAGGTAAAAAATAAAAAAAAATGCTATTTGTCTTTAGTCCCATTTTATCTCTTTACCTGAAATAAACCAACATTCATGATATACAAATGTCTGTACATCTTTTGCTCATCTATATACAGATGTATTTTACTTTTTATGTGATTTAGTTTAAACTAAATATAATCTGAAATTTAGCTGTTCATTAAGGTATCTTTAAGATATGTTCATTAAATATATGAAATATACTTTTATTTTAAATAGCTGTACAATATCCAATTGCATGGATACAGAGTAGTTATATAGCTATTTCTCTACTGCCATATTTTGGATGTTTCTATCACTTTTCACTTTCACTTCAATCCTTAATTAGATAGTGTATTATGTGAGATCGATTCCTAGAAGTTGAGTTGCTAGTCAAATGTGTCATACATTTCTTCAAATGATTATTTATTTTCTAAAAGCCTGGTTTATTAAGAAAGTCTTGCTGGGCACCTCCACCTGCACCCATGGCAGATCAACCTGCCTGTTCTCCCACCCAATAGACCTGCCTGTCTTCCAGGGGTGCTGCTCTAAGCAGGGACACAGGTGAGATCTTGCCCCAACATCCAAACCATCTGGGGACCCACAGAGCCCAGCAGACATGGGATCTGTCCCAAACTGTCAGCAACCCATCTCCTTTCTAGTCTGCACCTCCTCCTGCACTCAGGGCAGATTGATGTGCCTGTCCCCCATCACTACCACCAGTTCTGCTTGTCTTCCAAGAAGTCTGTTCTAATCAGGGGCACAGAAGGCCTGCTCTAACCAAACCAGAGACATAGCACTGACTGCCTCCTAGGAGGCCTGCTTTAACCCTTGACACACTTCTCCCTGGGGAAGCATGCTCCAATCCAGAACACCCAGGCTAGTTAACACCAGAGAAAAACAAATGGAAAAAGGCAATCACAAAACCAGAAATAGCAGAAGCCAATGTAATTTGGCACCACCAGAGCCCAGTTCTCCTACTACAGCAAGTTTTAGATACCCTAAAACACCTGAAGAACACGATTCTGCCCTTAAATCCCACCTTATGAAGATGGTAGAGGCCTTTAAATATTATATAAATAATTCCCTTAAAGAAATTCTCTTAAATTAAAGAAATATAAGAAAATACAAACAGGTTGAAGCCCTTAAAGAGGAAACAAATCCCTTAAAGAAATACAGAAAAACACAATCAAACAGGCAAAAGAAATTAGCAAAGTGATCTAAAACCTGAAAATGGAAATAGAAACAATAAAGAAATCAGAAACAGAGGCAACTCTGGAGATGAAATACCTAAGGAACAAAACAGGAACTACAGACACAAGTACCACCAACAGAATACAAGAGGTAAAAAGGAGACTCTCAGGCACAGAAGATATCATAGACGATATTGATACACAAGCCAAAGAAAATGAAATGCCAAATGTAAAAAATTCCTAGCCCAAAACATCAGAGCAATTAGGGACACAAAAATGAAAGACAAACCCAAAAGTAATAGGAATAGAAGAGGATAAAGATTCCCAGTTGATCGGGCCAGAAAACATCTTTAAAAAAAATAATAGAAGAAAACTTCCCTAAAGAAAGACATAGCCATAATCAGACAAGAAGCTTACAGAATATCAAATAGATTGGACCAGAAAAGAAAATACTCCTGTCACATAGTAATCAAAACACTGAATGTACATAACAAAGAAAGAATATTAAAAGCTGTAAGGGAAAATGACCATGTAAAATATAAAGGAAGACCTGCCAGAATGACACCTGACTTATCAACAGAGACTCTAAAAGCTAGAAGATACTGGAGAAATGTCATACAGACCCAAAGAGACCACAGGTGCCAGCCCACACTACTATACCCAACAAAACTCTCAATTTCCGTAAAGGATAAACCAAGATATTCCATGATAAAGCCAATTCAAACAATATATATTTACTAATCCAGTCATACAGAAGATACTAGAGAGAAAATTCTAACACAAGGAGAGTAACTACAGCCAAGAAAATACAGTAAATTAATTGTCTCATAAGAAACCAAAAAGAGAATCTCTCTCTCTCTCTCTCTCTCTCTCTCTCTCTCTCTCTCTCTCTCTCTCACACACACACACACACACACACACACACACACACATAGAACCAATATCACCAACAAAATAACAGGAACTAACAATCATTGTTTATTAATGTCTCTCAACATAAATGGACTCCATTCATCAAAAAATAAAAAAAGATACAGGCTAACAGAATGAGTAGATAAACACAATTCATCATTCTGCTGAATACAAGAAACATGCCTTAGAAATAAAGATAGATACTTCCAAAGAAACAGTTCCCAGAAACAAGCTTGAATAGCCATTCTAATATCTAATAAAATAGACTTGAACCAAATGTAATCAAAAGAGATGGGGAAAGACATTTCATACTCATCAAAGGGAAAAATCCACCGAAATGAAATCTCAATTCTGAGCATCCATGCCCCAAATACAAGAGCACCAATATTTGTAAAAGCAACATCACTAAAGCTCAAAACACATACTGAGCCTCACACAATAAAAATGGCAGATGTAAACACTCCACTCTCGCCAATGAAGGTCATGGAAACAGAAACTAAACAGAAAAACAAAGAAGCTAACAGAAGTTACTACCCAAATGGTTTTTATCAGGTATCTACAAAACATCAAAACATTTCATTCCAAAACAAACGAATATACCTTCTTCTCAGCATCTCACAGAACCTTCTCCAAAATTAACTATATAATCAGACACAAAACAAACTTTAACAGATACAAGACTGTTGAAATAACTCTCTGCATTCAGACAAACCATGGGCTAAGGCTGGACTTCAACAACAGAAACAAGCACTGAAAGCCCACATGCTCATGGAAACTGAACAACTGTCTACTCAATCATAACTTTATCAGGAAGAAATAGAGAAAGAAATTAAGTACTTTCTAGAATTCAATGAAAATAAATTTTCATTGTGTCTCCAGATTCATTGGACACAATGAAAGCAGTGTTAAGAGTGAAATTCATTGCATGACATGCCTTCATAAAGAAATTGGAGATATCCTATACTAAAAATCTAACAGAACACCTGAAAGCTCTAGAACAAAAGGAAGCAAACACACCTAAGAGGAGTAGACAGCAGTAAATTGTGAAACTCAGGGGTGAAATCAACTAATTAGAAACAAAGAGAACAATACAAAAAAAATCAACAAAAGCAGGAACTGATTCTTTAAAAAATCAACAATAGAAATACTGACTTCAGGCCATGAATATTTTTATCAGCAGTTTCTACTGCATCAATGCTCAGCAGAGCAGCATTCTTGAAATTCATAAGCTCACTATGTAAAGTTAAATCATCGAGAGAGGTGTTAGAATTATGCCAAATACATTGCAAGTATCTTTAAACTTTTTCCTAATTATAATGACTACCACTGTAAATTTTAGAACATGAATCCAAGGGTATTTGGCATGACACTTGAGATGGCTGCTTACTCTTAAATTCTGAGCCTCCTTCCAATAATTTGAATAGGATAAAGAGCATCAATCCATTCTTCCAAATGCCTATCTAAATCCTCTTGTATATTCAACACATCAGTAACAGTTTTTGTGAAATGATTAACAAAAGTAGCTTGTGGAGAGCCGCATAGTGCCACGCCCTTAAGATGGTGCCGGTCTCTGCCTTCTGCCACCTGTTGGCGAGTGCTCTCAGGAGTAAACAAGTCCTTATTTGGCTGTGGCTAGTGATCTGGCTTGCTTCCTTGTATGTGGGCCTATCTGCTGTTGCCACATGCCAGCCGGGGGTAGGCTAGTCCTAGAGTACTTAAGCCTGGGAGACGCTCCCCCTGGAGTCAGAAGCTTATTCAAGGTCCTGAATAAACTGCTTGGAGAAGAGCTTGTGTGTTGCGTCATTCTTGCTGGATGAGGGTGGGCGCGATAGTAGCTGTCTTAACTTTTTGTGTAAAAGCAATTGTAGAAATAGTGAATGGCATATATAGCTTGATCATATTAGCCCTTTTTGTCTTGGGAATAATTTTATTCCTGCCCATTATGTTAAAGCTTGTTTTTAACAACATAAACATGTTGGCAGCCAAAGTACATGGCTTGAAACTGAAAATGGACCCCCAGACAGAGTTATTAAATTAACAGGCTGGCAAGCCAAGGATAGGTAAGATTCTTCACAGAGCCTTATGTTCAACCTAATACAGATGTGCATTGCTTTTAATAATGCATATTCCATGATGGAAAAGGAAGGTGTTCTTGTCAGAATGATCAAAGACAGGCTCAGTCTTGTTAATGAAATAAAAAAAGGGGGAGAGATGAAGAGCCTTTAGGGCTGCTTGACAAGAATCTGACATGGGCCAAGGACAAGGAAGTAGGCTTCAGGTAGGAATCTGACGTTAGGATAGAACAAAGAAATAATTTCAGGCAGGAATCTAAATCTTAGGCTAAAACAAAGAAGTAATTTCAGACAGGAATCTAAATTTTAGGCTAGAACAAGGAAGTAGGCTTAAGATATGAAAATGACTTTGGGCTCGGACAGGGAAGTTGGCTCAGATACTTCGATCATCCTGATAAGCCTTTAGAAACAATGATCACAGGAGTGTTCACATAATTGGAATTCCACTTCCACTTTCATTCATATTTAGATTTTTTCTTTTCCTGGAAAACATATCCCTATAGGGCCCTACTCCATACATATCCCTTTTACTTCTATGGATTGTAGCTTGTTATCATTGACTTTACAGCTAATATCCACATATGATGTAATACATGTCATATTTGTCTTTTTAAGTTTAAGATACCTCACTCAGGTAATTTTTTTCTAGTTCCATCAAATTGCCTGAAAAGTTCATAATATCATTTTAAAATATTTATTTATTTATTTATTTATTCTTCTGTATATAAGTATTCTACTTGTATGCATATCTGCATGCCAGATGAGGGCATTGGATGCCAGGATAGCTAGTTGTGAGCAACCAATGTGGTTCCTGGGAGTTAAACTCAAGACCTCTGGAAGAGCAGCAAGTGCTCTTAACTCCTGAGTCATCTTTCCAGCCCCCATAATGACCTTTTAAAAAGAACTGAGTAATACTCCCAGTTTCTTTATTCATTCTCCTGTTGAAAAATATCTAGGTGGTTTCCAATTTCTGGCTATTATAAATAGAGCAGTAACGAACTTGTTTAAGCAACTGTCTTTGTAGTAAGATGAAGCATCCTTTGGGTATATGATCAAAAATGGTACATCTAGATCACTATCTAAGAGCTGTCAAATTGGTTTCTATATTGGCTATATAATTCATACTTCTATCAGCAATGCATGAGTGTTGCTCTTATGCCAGGTCCTCACAAGAATGAATTGTCACTTTTTTTGTTGATCTTAGTCATTGTGAAAGATATAAAATAAAATCCCAAAGTAGTTTTTATTTGTAATTTTTTATCTGTATTTCCTTCATAGTTAAGGATGTCAAATGTTTCAAGTGCTTCTTTTCCCCTCGAGTCTCCTCTATTTGGATTTCTCTGCTTAGATCTGTATCCTATTTTTAAATTGGGTTATTCGTTTTCTTGATATCTGATTTCTTGAGTTATTTATATATTTTGGCTATTAGCCTTGTATTAATTGTGTGGTTGGTAAAAAGTTACTTACAGTTTTGTAGGCTGCAGTTATGTCTGAATGATAGTGTCCTTTGCTGTGCAGAAGCTTTTCCATTTCATGAGGTCTCATTTATCAGTTATCAATCTTAGTGCCTGAGCCAACTGTGTTCTGTTTAGATATCTTTTCCTATGCCAATGAGTTCAAGATTATTCTCCATTTTCTCTTCTATCTGATTCCATGTGTCTGGTTTTATATTAAACATCAAACAGCTAGAGATTGACATCACTAATCTGAAGAAACCCCTCATTTTGCTGTCTGAAGAGACCTCCAAAAATTGCAAAGATCCTTATTGGACTTGATTTACTCTATTATAATAGAAAAGGCTGTGTACAGCGCTTGACTATGTACAGCCCTTAAAGAAGAATATTGCATTTACATAGACAAGACAGGGATGGTTAAAGAGAGCATGAAAAATGTCAGAGAAGGCCCTGAGAAAAGTCAGAGAGAGAAAGAGAAAGATGAGTGCTGGTACAAGAATTAGTTTTCAACCTCTCCAAGGTTGTCAACCCTACCTCCTCTCATCTTGCGACCATTATTTGGGTTCTTTTTGCTTATTTATTCTGGTCCCTGGGCATCAAATAGGCTGACTAACTCTGTGAAACAACAGATAACTAATTTGGTAGCAAAACCTACTCAGATACATTATCATAAGTTAGCTATGGAGGACCACAAGACAAAAGATGAGGTTGTTACTTTATACAGGGTGTTCCCAAAACCCACCTCCACCCAACCTAAAAGAGGATACTTCTGCCCCTAGACCAGGCAGAGAGGAGCCACCCAGAACCCCCTCTGACAGGCGACCTGAATTCTTGCTTAGGCTGCAAGGCTAAGCACTGCAAGGAAATATCAATAAAAGTTAAAAATATCTCTCTGGGTTCCCAGAGGGACAAGTCTGACTGCATAGGGGTTGATGTCAAAAGTATCCATTCTCCAGGAAAAAGACATCGGGACAGGTATGGCCCTCATGTCTCACTGTACAACAACAGGGGTACCAGAGCCATTACAAGGTCCCCTTCAAATACTGGAGGTCAGGCCTCTATCCCTGCCTTTGCAAGATTAGATTCGCCACAGCCCTTCTATACTTAGAGAAGGGAGGAGATGTCAGGGGCATCCCTGCTTACACACTGAAGGCCTAGAATCAGCCATAGGCCTAAAATCAGCAATAGGCCTGTCATACATGTATACTAACACCAAGTCTTGGGTCTCAGTGGATAAACACTGAAACAGATGGCTATAAGCTATTGTAAACAGGCAGTTTTGTGACAATTTACCAGGCTGAGTAGTCATAGACCTTGTAAATAGGTAGCCTTGGCAGATATTACCAACTTAGATAAGGACAAGTGAATCATAGGCAGAGTCATAATGACCTATCCCCTGAACCCTCACCCAGCGGATACCCTGTTCTGAAAGATATCTGTATTCCCCCTGAACACCCACGCTCCAGTGTCACCCCCTTCCCCACGTCCTGCCTTTTTCTGTTTACAACCCCTGTGTGAATGAGTATAAATTACAATTTGAAAAAAAAATTATATATAAAAAAAGAAAAAAACCAAACAAACAAAAAGAAAAAAAATCAACAAAATGCTCATTTCTGTTGGTTACTCTTCCTTCCTTCCTTCCTTCCTTCTCTCCCTCTTTCCTTCCTTCCTTCCTTCCTTCCTTCCTTCCTTCCTTCCTTCCTCCTTCCTTCTTTTTTCTCTTTCTTTTTCCTTCATTTTTTCCTCTTGTTATAAAAAACACAGAAAAATTAAATACTTTGAAATGATCTTGAGAAGTAGAACTCATGTTATTACTGGATATCCTGGGGAATATCTTTCCATTTGTTTTGAAATTTTACTACAGTGAGAAATACAAAACCATGAAAAAAAATTCAGTTTAAAAATTTAGCATGTGTCAAACTGAATGAACTTTGCCAACTTATTTATTCTCTTTCCATTACTAAGTAAGCATTATAAGTTTTTAGTTATTCTACATATTTCCTGAAATGAATAAACAAGTAAAAAGAAGTCATAAACTCAGGAAATTCATAATCCAATCATAAGGAAATACACAGTATTGTCATACTGTGCAATAATTCTGAGATTACTTTCTTAACTGTTGTTAGTAAAATTTTAGGAATGTACCTTACCACAGATAGGTGGATGTAATGTAGTGTTAGAAATATATTCTAATGAGGACTGATGCTGAAACTGAACTGTGAAATAAAATTAGTCAACAGAAAGTGAAGTAGAAAGAAAGACTTTCTGGGCAAAGGATGTCATGCAGGGGAGATTGAAACACTATGCCTAATATTTTAACCTCAGTTCCCAGAATCAACTGCTAACAAGAGAAAAATTGGAAATCTATGACTACATCCTATATTTTAAAAAATTTACACCAACTTTATAAATCTCCCAAACAAGGATGGCTGATATTAACTAAATTGTTTGGTAGGTTTTAAATGTAATTACATGAACTAAGGTAATCTTTCTAGGTGCTTCAGACTAAGCAGTATCCCCATGAAATGCTGATCTTTAATAATCAGAAACATAAACATGGTTATTTATTAAGAAAGTATAGGATGAACTGATATATGAAGTTCTATAATAGCCCCATGTGATTTGGGGAAGAATATTTATGACTATACTTGGGTTTAATACATCACTCAGGAATCACAGGCTGTTAATATTTTAGTATCTAGGTGATGAAAGATATTGTTTGTGAACTCTGTTGGTTCCTTTTTTGTTCAATAGTTTCAAATGCAACTTTGCATCCTTTCTGCTTTGTATCCTTTCTCTTCTCTGAGATACAAAAAAGGAAGTAGATGCTATATTAGTTTGTTAAAATATTGAGTTGCTACATCATTATTAAAGTTCATGAATTTATAATAAACTTAATAAAACTAAAAAACATTGTCCTTGGACATTAGAATCATAAGACTTTTTCTGTGATAAGGATGAAAATATACTCTTACTAGAATGAGACTTTGTTTTATTCTGAATCATAACTCCATTAATGGCAATGTATGGACATATATTATATCAGGACTTACCTGTAATTTGTAGTGAAACTAGACACATACAAATAGAGATGAATGATTTCAAAGAAAAAAGATAAATAGCTATGATATACCTTTATTTTTACTTTTTAATATTTCTCAAATCTCTGCAAACAAGTATAGTCCTCAGTTTTGGTTGTATTGTGTTGTAGAAATTATTTGATCCTTATCTGAGGTTTCTACCCCACCTTTGACCATTTAGTTCCAGAGTAATAGATATACACAAACTTTATATTTATAATAAGCCTTAAATGGCACAAGAGCTGGGCAGATATCTACCCTCTGTGCTATTAGAATATACTTTCCTATTGGTAACCTTGAATTATAACTTACTACTTACATGTTTTATTTGGGCTATTCTTAAGACAAATTGGCCAGTCCTCATGACCCCATTTTTTATGATTCATTCAAGCATCCTAGCTTCTCCTTCCTTCTTTACCTTCTTCTTCTTGTTTTTCTTTCCTGAACTCCAAGGCCAAGAATCATAAACCCCATCTATTTATCTTCTGCCCAGCTATCGACTATTGGTATCTTTATTTACCAATCAGAAATAACTTGGGGGCATGATCACACAGTGTCACTTGGTTCTATGTGCATAGTCACTCTTCTCTGGGACAACCAGGTCTTGAGGGCCTGATATTAGCCTTAGAAAACAAGCAGCAGCAGGCCAATCCACTACAGTATTGCATCACTAAACTTATCATTACATATGCATTATAAGAGTCTAAGGAGGATATCATAAAGTTTCACACAAAATACACATGAAATATTTGTCATGGTAACAAAAACTGCAAGGTATGTTGGGATGGCTAGGATTTAGAATGGTAACAATGTTATCTTTTTCTCTAAGATTGCTAATAGTTTTGTTAGAAAAGTTAGTTAATCTTTCAGAAAAATAATTTTCAGATATGTAAAGTAAGAATAAAATGTATTTATAGAATTCATCTGATTATAAAAATTAACAAATGTCTGACTCAGGCATAACATAGTAACCAAAATATAAATAATAAGACAATATAGGAATGTTCTATTTCTTATCCTGGACATGTAGAGGTCTGTAAATAAAATTATTTACCAAACCATTCATCACTGTAGCTGCAGAACTAGGGCACAAATTGAATCTAAGATACCCTAATATTATGTGCTGAACTGAGGTTTTCAAACACTCAAAGTTAGGGTTATTTAGTGCATATACTGCATAGTAACTTAGTTCAAGAATTCTTAAAGGCACACATGGCTTAATAATATGAGAAATCTGTAGATGAGGTTCTTATGGGGCACTAGACTGTGCCAAGAAACTTGGTAAGGTTAAGTGGGTTTGGAAGCCCTGGTCCCTCATACCAGAGGATGGTACGCACTTTACCTGCTTCTGACCAGGTCCCTGTCACATGACCATAGAACCCAGTGGAGAGTATCATGGTAATCTCACATAGGTGCAGTGCCTCAAGTTCCTTCACATGTAGATGAGGCATCTCTAACATCTCAGACCAAGCCAATAGAAAGGATCTGCTGTAAGACCCCAGCCCACCCCAAAACACATATAAGACCCTATCCAGAGTGTAAAAAAAAAGTGTGTGAATTACTTCAACAGTCAAGAGTCACCTGAGAGCTTCTATATAAGAGCTGTAACACTTCCTAGGGAAGAGGGTTCTCCCCAGAAGCTTTCACTGATGGCTGCCATGGTCATATCCTGCCCAGTGGCCCTGAATTAGCCACTGCACCTTACACTGCTAGCCAAGCCCCATGGCAACTCTGTGCAATATCTGGCCAACTCTAGGGCAGCAGCTGTGGTCAAGCTTTCCCTACTTCTCTGCTTGGGCCAACTGCCTTGATCCAACTCCCCTCTCTCCTCCATCAAGGCCACATGCCCAAATCCTTCTTAATTCATGCCACTCCCTGAAGACTAAGGCAGTCTTACTATATGAGACTGTAGAGGACATTCATTTTCAAACCACCATAGAGTCCATGACCATCATGATGGAAAGCTAACAGCATACAAGAAGACATGTCATTGGGGCAGTATCTGAGAACTTACTTCTGATACAACAGAGAAAGAGAGAGTAGCTAACAAGGAATGTCATGAGTTTTAGAAACCTCAAAGCTTGCCCCCAGTGATACACCTTTTCCAACAAGACCACACGTATTAATCCTTCCACCAAAATTCTATTTATTGGAAACCAAGTATTAAAATGTTTCAGCCTGTAGGGGAACATTCTCATTCAATCATACTCCTTAAAGTCACTGAGTATAGCAAACATCAGTTATTTCTTCATGCTTACTATTAATAATTTTTGTGATACTGGGCTAGATGCCCAAAATTCTGTCAGTAGCTGTATCAGGAATGGAGGGGCCACCTCTATTGTAAATGCTGGGGCCACATGTAGCTGCAAAATCATCTCCTGCAGGAGAACCTAATTAAGGACTGCCTGAGAGATGAAGGATTGCTGGTACAGACAATGCCAGCCAATTAGGAACTGCTGTTCAGGAGAGATGCTTTCTTGGGACCAAAGGGCTATGAGTGAAAGGTATTAAAGGAACTTAGGATGAGTAGTCCAGGGCACAGGCAGCAAGTAGCCAAAGAAATTAGAGATGTATATATATTTTTTTATTTCTATGATTCTTATAAAATATAATGACCAGAAGATGCTTAAGGGAGAACTTAAGAATCTATTTTAGATTATGGCTCCAGATGCATAAAGTTTACAATTGCAGGGAAGGCATAATATCAGGAGCAGGAGGCAGAGAGAAAAAAACATAAAGTAGGACCAAGCTGTAGATCTTCAAAGCCAACCCCACTGATCTTCTTCCTCCAGAAAAGCTGCACATCATAAAGGTTATATACCTTCCCTAACAAGGTCATCATCTGAAAAGTACATGACTCTTCTAGGACATTTCTCATCAAAACTACTATACAATGTCAACATGGAAGTTTCAACTGAAATATAGCTCATCTTCTTTAAGACTAAAGAGTACAAATAGCAATGAAAATAATATTTTGGTGTACTAGATATGTAATTGATGGCCTTTTATAAACCTCAGTACCTAGGATCCCATGTAGAACATACTCTTCTGCTTCTAGTCCTGCCAAGGCAACATGTGTGGCCAGAAAAATAAAAATATTCTGTTTTGCATTATACACTATTAACAAAACTGTCACTCAGTCTTTGGTTCCAGAGTTCTTATTGTTGGTTCTAACTTCTGAAGTAAACAACAAAACACAGCTTGATGGTTTGATATGTCACAATGAGTTGTCATTTACCAAAATATTGTTTTGGCTGTCAAACTGACTGTATTGAGATTAGAGCTATGAAGTAGGCACAGATATGAGTAACCATTATTTCTAGAAAAATTCCAAATTTATTGATTTATTCTTTTAACTTTAAACTTTTGTAAATAGGGTATGTAGCAGAAACAAATAGAGATTGGGATAAAGACTTCTAAAAGTCTTTTGCACTTATTATGCAATGATACTAATGAAGTAACATATAAACACTGCTAATACCTGAACGTACACTGAATTTACTCATTGTAAGATAAGAAAGCTCTTTGTGCCCAGGGGCTGTTAGTTGGCTGGAGAACCAATGGTAGGCTTATATCAAATTGTCTGACATTAATTAGAGAAGGAAAATCCCAGCAAATACTTCAGATGATATTGAATACTCAGTGATGTTTCCAGGGGGAAATGACTTCTACACACTCTACACAAAGAGGACAACATCAGACCAAATACATAATCTAAAAATTTCTTATGTTACTCACAGGAACATGCATGAGGAGTTTCTTACAAAAGCATGGATGCATCAGAAATCTGTATTTCTGAAATATCTTCTCTAGCATGATAATTCATTAAGACTTAGATGGTTGCATCACTCTTCTCTGCATTAGCAGTAGTTTATTGTGACCTTTGTGGAGAGCCTCGTTTTTTATGAGTTTTATTGATGTTTCATGCTCCTTTGGAATTGCCTTTCTCCCGCTTCAAGGAAATATGGAATCATAAGCCTCAACCTTATGAGAGTTACCAGTAGGTGATCCAGACTGCTCTGACTCAAAATGGTATTGGTAATATCCGAACCTGAGGAATCAGCTACTCAAAATTGAAATAAATAGCAAGTACAGATAGGTAAGGTGGTCAGTATGACTGGCTGATATTTTTTCAAATATCTACCAAAAATTCTGTCATATGTAAGTTTCAGAAACACTTTGAAATGAAGAGGGGAAATAATTCTTCAAGATCTTGTGATCTTGAGTTGAGGCCACCTGAATAATGTATCAATATTTGATTCCACTCACTGCATAAATGCATGTATTGCTAGACCTTCCCAATCTTGTTTTATTTCACTTTTCTAAAGAGAAAATGCCTCATCTTTTCTTTCATATCTGTGTTAAATGATATACATAACTTCTTCAGCCCCTCTTCAGATCCTTCAAAGGAAATTTCAAGTGTTAACTTGGTTGATTTTTTTTAATGATAAATGGATATAATAAGGCCCAATTTACAGATGAGGAGAAATAAGGACCAGAAAAGACAGTTCACTTGCAACTCATACAATATGTTTATGCAATAGCCAAAATTAAAACTAGCCTACATTCCTCGGATTACAAATGAAGACTGAAAGATTTGGAATAGTTGTAGTGTTGTAAGACTAACTACATTGGACCCCTGGATCACATTAGTGTGGAATAGGTATCGCAACACTGGTGGAAAGAGCTACCATTTCCCCTTTTTCTATGTAGTCATAAACTAGGACAAAATATGTGAGAACTTGAACCCTTTTGTTGCTAATTGGTAGGGAATACACAATGATGTTTGTAGCAAGGACAATAAAACAGTGAAATAAACATATATAAAATAATAAACAAGCATTTTCACCCCATGCCTACTGCTGTTCAACCTGGTAGAAAAGCAGCAGAAAGCATTCTAAAACCATGAAGTACAAGAATGTCTCTGGTAGGTCCCCAGGAAAAAAATTATATCTATGGTGAATACAAAAATAGGCATTTCTAATCTGTCCATATCTAAAATATATATGCTATCTTGAATGCAAAAGAAAATTGGTTGATGTAGTTAGATCAAGAAGCACCTAAAGAAATGTTCAACATCCTTAGTCATTAGGGAAATGCAAATCAAAACAATTCTGAGAGTCCATCTCACACCAGTAAGAATGGCTAAGATCAAACACTCTTGTGACAGTAGATGCTGTTGAGTATGTGGAGAAAGAGTAACATTCCTCCATTGTTGGTGGGACTGAAAGCTTCTACAACTACTCTGGAAATCAGTCTGATGGTTTCTCAGAAAATTGATCATAGTATTATCTGAGGACCCAGCTATACCACGCCTGGGCATATATCCAGAAGATGCTTTAACATGTAGTAAAGAAACATGCTTCACTATGTTCATAGAGGCCATATTTATAATAGTCAGAAGCTAGAGACAACCCAGATGTCCCTCAACAGAGGAATGGATACAGAAAACATGGTACACTTACACAATGAAATACTACTCAGCTATTAAAAACAATGATTTCATGAAATTCTCAGTCAAATGGAAAGATTTAGAAAATAACATATTGAGTGAGGTAACTCAGTCACAAAAGAACACATATGGTATGTATTCACTGGTAAGTGGCTATTAGGCAAAGAAGGTGGAATACCAACAATACAACTCAGACCACATGAAGCTCAAGAGGAAGGAAGACCAAAACTGTATGCTTCATTCCTATGTATAAGGGAGAACAAAATAATCAAGGGAAGGAGAGGGTGGGAGGGACTTTGAGGGAAGAGAAGAGGGGGAGAGGAAAAGAGGGGACTAACCAGGTATGGGAGGAGATGGAAGAGATGTACAGATGGTCAGGAAATTGAACAGACATTGTAGCAATGGGAGATGGGGAACTGGGGGTAGCAACAAGAAAGTTCCAGATGCCAGGAAAGCAAGAGCCTCCCAGGACCCCACAGAGATAACATTAGCTGAAATATCCCACAAAGGGAAGGGAGAGCCTGTCCAGATCATATCCAGAGGTTAGGCATGTCTCCCCTGTTGAGGGATATTGCCACCCACACATCTCCAACATTTTAACACAGAATTGCTCCTGTCTAAAGGAAATACAAGGACAAAGAATGGAGCAGAGACTGAAGGAAAGGCCATCCAGATATTGCCCTACCTGGGGATCTATTCCACATGTAGACACCAAACCCAGACACTATTGAGGATGCCAAGAAGTACTTGCTGACAGAAGCCTGATACAGCTGTCTCCTGAGAAGCTCTGCAAGATCCTGGCCAATACAGATGGGGATGCTCACAGCCACCTATCAGACTGAGTACAGGAACCCCAATGGAGGAGTTAAGGGAAGGACTAAAGGAGCTGAAGGTGCCTTATCTGATATCAGTGGGGGGGGGCACTTGGTCCTGTGGAAGCTTGAGGCCTCAGAGTAGAGCAATACTAGGTCAGTGAAATGAGGGTGGGTGGAGAAGCACCATCATAGAAGCAGGGTAAGGGGGGATGGTATAGGAGGTTTGCAGAGGGGAAACTGGAAAAGGGGATAATATTTGAATGTAAATAAATAAAATATTTAATAAAAAAGACTTACAGAGAGGGGATTATGCTGAACTACATTGGTAAGTACCATTGTTCTTATGATCAGAGAAAAGTTGTACAGTGAGTTTGGGAGTGTTGAAGATCCTTGCTGCTGACCATAAAGATGAAGAAACATAAGGCAGGTAATACAGGCAGCCTATGGAGAGGCCAGGAAACAACATGTCCATCAGAAGCACAGACATACCAATATCTTTACTCTAGTCCAGTGAGTACATGTAGACTTTAGAGTACAACAATATAAGAAAATAATTCTGTGGTGTTAGGTTACTAAATCTGTAATAATTGGTTACAGAAACCACTATGCAGCAGTGTTATGGGCAGCAAACAACTGTGTGTGAATTCCTGGGAGGAATGTGGGGCACCTTAGAGTTGACAGTTATAGAGTGCAAAAAGAGGGGCTAGACTTCTAGAAAGAGGATAAATCCCTAAGCTGTTTCTTCCAGAAAAGTAGGCCTGATACGTTACATTTTTCCTAATTCTTGAGAGAGTAGCTGTGTGTTTCTGGAACCACTCAAATGTGTTCTGTAATTAGAACTCAAAAGATGAGTTTACTGTCTCTCCTGTGTGGCTTAGGCATGGGATGTGAAATAAAGAGTTGGTTAGTTATAACTGTAGCCTCCACATTCAATGTGGGTATGTTTTGCAAGGAATATGACTTGAAAAGAAGGAGCAGTGAAACAAATTTCCTGTGTTGATGGAGTCAGGTCAAGTGCTGGGGACTAGGGTCTAGACTCAAAGTGTATTACAGAGACAGAGAGGGGGATGCTTAGTGATGCTTCAGATCGAATTGGTGAGCAAGCAGAGAAAAGTCTGGTCAGTAAAGGAGTTGCTTGGATGTGAAGGATATACAGGTAGTTATTGAAGTTTGTACTTTAAAAGGCTTATTATCTCTAGATGGTATACTTCACTAAAGGGACCATGCTGATGTTTTTATCAACATGAAGAAAAAAGAGAGGGAGTAGATGAAGAATGGTGAGTAAGTAAACGAGAGAGAGAGAAAAAAAAGAAAGAAGGAAAGATAGCATTCATCTTATGTCATCCTTTGGGGGTGGACAGGGTAATTCTAGATATATCACATTTGGCTAAAATAACTGCCTAAAATGGGGAAAGGAGTGATGAAGCTTATCTCCTAAATGGATAGGTGCTGGTTGTGGTAAGATGGAGAGCATGTTACTTAATGTCACAAGGTCAGGTTCATCTGGAAACAGGACAGAATCTGTGACTTTCTTGTAAAAGGTTTATTTTGGGAAACATTTAGCAATAATACAAAAAGGTAGAGGCCAGGACAGCAGGATTGAGCAGAAGAAAGATGTGAACAGGAATCTAGTTATGCCAGTGACCTCAGGCAACTACAACTGTAATCAAGCTATCTTTAAGAGATGTCCTGAACAGAACCAAATATCCAAGTCTTGTCATATTTTCCTGGATAAGTTCTTGGATTCAGGCTGATACTGTAAAGAAGGTAAACCTTGGGATACTTGAGGAAAAGCAATATCTTGAAAAGATGTGTTTGTAAATCTCAACAAGCAGCACTCCAGAGCTTTGGGAATTGATGTTTCTATTGGGAGAATAGAAGGTTAGTATAAGGGTTCAAAATTTATTAGTAACTGGTTTTACTCTGTAACACTAACAATGTTGAAACAGAATAACTGTAGTAATTATGCTCACAGCTCAATAGAGGGAGACAAATATATAAAAACAAAGAGAAAAATAAATGATAACAGCACACAAATGATGAAGTGATATGTTTGTGAAATGCACAGAAGTAATAGAAAGGTAACATGCGAGTTTACCTAGCAATTCTATGCCTAAGTATTCTGGAAGACTTGAAACTGTCTATCCTTGTGGAGAACTGTGCATGAATATTCATTGGATGAGTGTACACGTACAGAGAAACACACACACACACACAAACACACACACATGACTACCAGCCTGAGGTTGTCTCTACCCACAATGTGGTGTGCCCCCTGTATTAATCACTAATTAAGAAAATGTCATGTATATTTCTCTGCTTATAACCCATTCTTATGGAAGCATTTTCCCAATTGAGGTTCTCTCCTTTCAGATGACTCTATCTTACATCAAGTTGGCATTAAACTAGTCAGCACAATGCTCATAAAGTTGAAAATATTCTAAATGTCACTGAATTACACTTTTAGCATGGGTGATTTTGTATTATATGAATTATTTGCTTTAAAGCTTTTAATAAGATGATCCAGGACTATATGAAGGGGATTCCTCTTGCAAGACTCCATTGAAATTATACAGACTATGAGACAATAAGGATGAGTACTGCATGAAATTTCTTCAGAAATAAAATATTTGTTGTCTATGTAGATATGTCTAGAAATATTACTTTAGATAGTACAGGATGGGCTGGGGAGACACATCAGCAGGAAAAATGCATGGTGCCCAAACCTGAAGACTTGAATTCAAATATCCTGTACAATATAAAAAGCCAGGTATGATATTATAACTACATAATCCAGTGCTGGGAAGGAGGCAACAAGAAAGATTTTTGGAGTTGATTGGCTAGTCAGGATAGTCAATCAGTGAGCCTCAAGTTCAATGAGAGACCCAATCTCAGAAAATAAGGTAAAAAGTGATAGAGGAAGACCTCTGATATTGACATACTTACTGAATTTAGTCTTTTCTCCCATAAAACCTGATAGAGTTGGTATATTATTTGTCTTTAAACTATAGTATGAAGACTATTGTAATACATGTAAAGGTGGGTGGTAATGTCTTATTTTAATTATATAATAATTCATGAGTTAGCAAGTCAATTGATAGATATATTTAAGATTTAGAATGTTTAACTCACACCCATTTGTTTTTTGACTTGCACCCTCAGGTTCTGTAATGGTTTGTTTTCATTGTAACTCGAGTGGATTCAGAATCATTTAAGAGACAAACTTCTGGATTTATTCATTTGAGTATTCCCAGAGATACTTATGCATAGTGAGAAGAGTCATCCTGAATGTGGGTAGCATTACCCTATGAAGGCCCCAGATAGTACAAAGTAGGAAGTAAACTGAACAACAGCATTTGTCTTTTTCAGCTTCTAAAAAAAGAAAAACAAAACTAAGATAAACAAGCATCAATGTCTTACTTTTCTTTTTCCATCATGGTCACATATCCCTGGAAACTGTGAACAAAAATAAACCCTTCTTCTCTTAAGTTTCATTTGCCAACTACTTTGTCAAAGCAATGAAAAGACAGTTAATGTAAGCATTGGTGACTTATCCCCACAAGTGCCTATAGTGATCTGGGGTCAAGGGAGGCTTGTGATTGCTTTACATATTTTTATTTATTTTTCATATCACATTTGTTAAAATTATATGCAGATGACAGATAAAAGATTTAAATGACAAATAATATCACACTGATGGAAAGTACTATATAAAATATATATTTATTAGTAAAAAGCACAACACACTTGTTAGGCAAAAATAACCACAGATGAATCATGTCTTTAAGAAGAATATATTCCAATAGGAATTATGAGCTGTAAAATGGAATGAAAAGGAGGAGAAAGAACCATATGGGAGATGCAAATAAAATTCATATTTGGAGAAGAGAAAAGTGCCAGTGATTTAAATGGTCAGGGAGATCTTCTGATGAACAGCAGAATGCAGAGTATACATAAATTGTGAATTAATTATCATAGAAGTAAACTTTAGCAAGTCTTGCAGATGATGGAAAACAAGCTCAGGGGTAATGGTTTAGTTGATAAAGTGAGCATGAATAACAGAATTTAGATCTCCAGCACCCATATAAATATCAGGTGGATATAGCAACCAGCCTGTAATTCTGGTACTCAGAAGGCTTTGACAGGGGGGTCATAAGAGAAAGGTAGCTAGTTAGACCAGCCATATTAACCATCTTTGAGATCAGTTGAGAGGATCAGCTTCAATGACTAAGTTGGAGAGTGATCAAGGAAGTCTTTTACATAACTTCACATGCACATGCACATGCACAGAGGCACATATTTGCTTACACCCATACAAAGGTACACACACACACACACACACACACACACACACACAGCCTATAGTACGTTAAAAAACAAAAAGCCAATCCCAGAATTGTGGATGGAAAACGAGTCTGTCTACATATCTACAACCATGCGAAGAACATAGCATGTGGTAATCAACTGAGATATAACAAGGAGTTAATGAAGCTAAAGGACTGTTCTATAAGTAGACAACTATATCTAGCTGAAGATGGAGTTGTATTCAACTAGCATGCATTTGTTGAGTGCCCTATTATACCTACAAGCCATTCTGCATTAGTTAGGTTTTTAAATTATGCTGTATAGATGCTGTGGAAATTGCAAAACTTGAAAAATACACAGATGTTTTATATATGAGATTAGACTTTTGTAAATGGAGAAACATGGGCTGGCATGTCTCCATAGACATAGGCAAACCACCATTTGATCAAGAATCTATTGTGATCAAAACCTTAAAAAGTAACATTCTTTTTTGAGTTCTATACTTTTTTGAAAAGAAATTAGTTTCTATCTTTTATCATTTTTCTAATTAAGTATGAACCAGCACTGGCTTATCTGGTACCTTTCAACAGAGGGAACAGTATTTTTAATTCATTAATGAATTAGGAAAATTGAAGCTTCCATTTGCATTCTATTTAAGAATAATGGAAGCATTAGAAATTACACTAAAATGGATTAATTTTAGGGAATACTTTTTGGCTTTTAAACTATCACCTTTTCTACATTCACCTCAGAAGGAATGCTCTGGGTTTTTTTTCCAATTAGAATTTTAGAGCAAATACTAATTATGTTTCTGCTATTTAATAACCCTTTCTTTCAATTAAAAGATGGATGTGAAATATAATTTATCATAAAATACGCCAGAATTTCCAGCACCATCTATACTTGTCTAACTTTAAAAGCCTCCTCAACTTTTCCACCTCATGGACACACACACACACACACACACACACACCATTTTCTTTTTTCATTTATTTGTTTTATAGAAGATAGCATTTAATTGGAGACTTGCTTACAATTTCACAAGGCTAATCCATGATGATCATAGCAGGGACCATGAGGGCAGGCAAGTAGATGGAGCAATATCTGAGAGCTTATACTCTGATTCACGGACAGCAGACAGACAGACAGACAGACACACACACACACAGACACAGACACACACACACACACACACACACAGAGACAGAGAGAGAGACAGAGAGACACAGAGACACAGAGAGAGAGACAGAGAGAAACAGAGAGACAGAGAGACAGACAAAAAGAGACAGAGATAGATAGAGACAGAGAGGATAGAGACACAGAGACATGGAGGCAGATACAGAGAGACAGAAATAGAGAGTCAAATAGAGAGAAAGAGTGGACCTTGTATGGGCTTTTGAAACCTCAAAGTGACACACCTCTTCCCATAAAGCCACACCTCCTAATCCTGCCTAAAAAGTTCTACCAACTGGGAACCAAGCATTTAATTATATGATCTTATACAGGTTATTCTCCTGGAAATCATCATAGCCAACTACTTTCATTTTTTAATCATTTTATAGGTGACCTATTGAGATTCATTAAGTTGGCATGGACATTGATGGTGAAAGGGTTATTTACGGTAGCATGAGAAACTTAATCAGTGACTACATCCTGATGAAAATAAGGTCTCTTTTTCCTAGCAATCAATAGCTGACAATAGTCTCTCAGAGATGGGTAAGGCTTCATAAACATCTCTTTCATCTATGATAAGTTGTTGACAGTACCAGTCTTCTGTAAATCTTATATAGTAACCATAGCTCCATTGAGTACATATTACAATAGTCATGCAATTTCCAGAAGACATTTTTTTGAAGTGTATCTTCCTATTGTGTGGCTCTTACATTCTTTTCAACTCATCTTCTGAAATGTTTCCTGAGCCGTGTTGAAAATGATGCAGACATCCTATTTGGTAGTGAGTATGCAATATTATTTATTTTTAGCACATTGAACAGTTATGAGTCTGTATTAACCACAAGCCACTGTAATAGGAAGCTTTTCTGATTCAGGTTGAGATCACCACTAATCTATGGATAAAAGTGTAAATATTTTGACATCAAAAATTAAGGTAGTTACAAAACATGTTAATAAGGCAAAATAACAGTAGTATGTTCTCTCTAGGACCTTTGACCTCCCTAGCCACACAGACTCCTGACTGGATTTCCAATGCAAAGCATAAGTTCATTCTTATGACCCACATCTAAACAGAGATGATTGATTACCCTATAACATTCATAGTGATTTTCACTAATGGGCACATCTTGCCTCAAAGGTTGATATTCTGTTTGTTTATTTGATTGTTTGCTTGTTTTTTAAATTTTTATTAATTTATTTATTCATTTTATATCCCGAAAATGCCCCCTTCCATTCCCTCCACACAGATTCAGCCCTCATTCTCCCTACCCCTTCTCCTCTAAGAAGGGGGGAGCTCCACATGAGTAACACAAAGGTGTCCCCAGCCCACCTCTGGGACATAAATTCAGTGCAGGACTAGGAGCATCCTCTCCCACTGAGGCCAGACAAGGTGGCTACCTTAGGGGAATAGGATTCAGAGACAGTAAACAGACTCAAGGACAGCTTCTGCTATAGTTTTTTGGGAACCCACATGAAGAACAAGCTACACATTTGTTACATATGTGTAGGGGACCTAGGTCGAGTCCTTGTATGCTCTTTGGATGGTGGTTCACTTTCTGGAAGCCTCCAATGGTTTAGGTTAGTTGACTCTATTGGTTTTCCTGTGGAGTTCCGGTCCTTTTTCGGTCCCTCAATTCTTCCCCCAACTCTTCCACAGGACTCCTCTAGCTCCATCACAGGTTTGGTTGTGGATCTCTGCATTTGTTTCAGTTAGCTACTGGGTGGAATCTCTCAGAAGACAGATAAGCTAGGTCCTGTCTTCAAGCATAACAGAGTATCATTAATAGTGTCAAGGATTGGTACTTGCACACAGGATAGGTCTCAATCGGGTGGGTTGTTGGTTGGCCATTCCTTCAGTCTGCTTCATCTTTGTCCTTGCATTTCTCTTAGACTGGACAAGCTTTGAGTAGAGACTTTTCTGTGTGGGTTGATGTTCTTATTCTTCCACTTGGGATCCTATCTGGCTACAGGAGGTGGCTTCCTTAGATTCCATGTCTTATTGTTAGGCATCTCAGCTAAGGTCACCCTCATTGACTCCTGGGAACCTCTCCCATTCCAGGTCTCTGGGACTTGTGTGGGGAGATGCAGGAGAGAGGACCAGAAGGCTAGGAAAATGAATGGAAATCAACAGTTGATTGTGCTCTTATGATGGCCGTTAGCCATCTGGTTGTTCTTAGTGTTGGCAGGCCTAGTAGTTCTTGATTGGAGTAGATCTCTGGAGATGTAGGTAGAGCTCCCTGATTTCAGCAGACCTCTGGAATTGCAGGTAAAGCTGGTTGTCCCTGGTGGCAGCAACCTTCCAGAGATGCAGAAGAGCTGGTAGACCCTGATGGCTTCAAGCTGCTGGTTGTCTTAGGTGGGGGCAGGGCTCCAGGGATTGAAGTAGAGCTGGTGATCCCTGATGCTTGTATGACTGTCCTGGGCATCAGCAGGACTTCAGGGATATAGACAGGGATGTGGCCCAGATAATGAGTGCAAAGTGTGGGGGGGTGGCGGTAGAGCGCAGTGTTGCTGGGTTTGCCCAGAGGGGAAGGTAGGCAAGGAATTGGGGTAGGGAATATAAATTGGTGGTCTCTGATGGCTACAGGTATTTGTGGTTAGAAGCATGGACCAAAAGATAGAGTTTAGGGCTTGAAGAACTTACTTGGTTGTTTCTGGCAGCAGCAGGCCTCCAAAGATTCAGGTGGAACTGTGGCCAGAGAGATGGAGTACAGAGGAATCAGTAGAGAGCTTTTTGCTGTTTGGTTTGCCCAGAGTGGCCAGCTTACAGAGAATTGGGATAGGAGTCTCACCTGTTGGTCTCTGATGGCTGCAGGTGTCTGGAATTGTAGTTAGAGGTGTGGACAGGAAGAAGGAGTGCAAAAGGGGCAGAGAATAATTAACACTTTCTGGGCTTACATGAGTCCCAGAAGACATGAATTTGGGGCTTGGAGAACTCACCTGGTTGACCCTGACAGTAGCAGGCCTCCAGGGATTCAAACAGAGCTGTGGCCAGGGAAATAGAGAAAAGTTGGTATTCTGAAATTTAGTGGGTTGTGTTGACAAAACCAGATGTCATTCAACATTCAATTTTCTTTTAAATTGAGATTCATTTTCTTTGTATGCTATAACTAATTGATATGAAATAACCCCTCTCTCTCTCTCTCCCCACCGTTCTCTCTCTCTCTGGATTGGTAAGGAAAAGTTCAGAATTCCAAGCTTGAATATCTGTTTTATGTAGTTCAATCCTCAGATTTTATGGGGCTTACAAGTATTTTCATACCAACCTGTCTCCTTTCCTACAGGCATTTTTTCATTACTCTGAAGCCTGTAAGAACTTAAAATATTTTCCTATTAGCCCATTGCCTGTAGATAGCCAACTACAGAATACATGGTGATCCTTGAGCTGGCTTGACCACAGGTTTGTTTTTTTTTTTAAGTGCCTTAATTTGGTGCTTCTGTCTTGTCTTTTTTAATCCAAACATGAAATAAAGAGAAAACTCTTCATAACCCCATTATGTATTAATTACAACTGCTTTAATATTTCCTAACTTCTGAATTCTTTATGTTGGATAATAGCAGCTAGCATAGTCAGCAAACTGAGTTAGGATAATGGTGACAAATACACATTCAGTTCTAATGGTCTGGAAAGTGTAGAAAATGCTGGAGACTCACAGGTCTATGAGAAGGAGTGAGTTATTCTTGGAATGTGGCTTGTCTCCCAGTTTAGGTCATGTCTTGGAAGATGACAATATTGGGATTGTTAAGTGTCAAAATCTAGTGAAAAGTAACAAGGTAACTGGGAGCACTGCATTCAAAAATATTTAAGGCATTATTGAGTTAATGGGTTAGTCTTCCTGAGATATGGTAGCTATATAGAGCAATGCTAGTTTTTCTTGGTTTTGGCTCTCATGTGACTCTTTGCTTCTCCTGTGCTCCTACTTTGTCATGTCATCTGTCTTCTGTCCTCATGTATCCAGAGAGCTGTGTAGATCACATGCTCAGTCAACCTTCTTTGATTGTAAGTTAACTGAGCCTCTTTCCTTTATAAGTACCCATCCTTTATACATATTTGGATGTAGCAATTTAAAACAGACTAATAAAGAGAGAAAGATATGAACATTGATGCTTATCATGTTGAATGATTGAAAACTGGCATAAGAAGGACTATGTGAATATTTTATGTAAGAATACATGCTTTCTTACACATAGCTATAGAAGATAAGGCATCAGTCAAAAAGGAAGTTGAAATTCTCTGTTTCATTATTCTACCATGCACATTTCTAGATGACCTCATTAAAAATCTACAACTTTTACCCATATTTACACATTGAACTTCATGTTACATGTAAAAATGAAGTGTCATAAGTAAATAAAGGAGCACATGTAAGTCAAATGACAGCTTTAATTTCATTCTCATTGTCTGACCATTATTTACTAAAAAGAGGATAGTGTATTTATCCTGTCATTTCTTTTCTCTAAATATCCAGTTACTTTCTATTTTTTAGAATGTAAAGAAAAAATCACTTAGCTTGGCCTTCAAGAAACCTCTAGCAAATGTATATCAAGCTTTCATAATATGTATTTGTTAAGTAGCAAGCATAAATAGTTATGACTTGCCAGACATTAGGAAAAATTGTTCATAACCTATGTATACAACTAATATAAGAGACCTACTAAAGTTTATTTTTGTCCCAAGAGAACAATATCATATTTCTCTGTGAAGAATGACATTTACACTCTAAGGACTGTTACTCTTTAGAATGGGCATATCTGGGACATATTTGAATGAGGTAAAGTATTAGATCAAGCTCCATTAGCATCCTTTTGTTACTATGAATTTTGTGTGATGACCTAGTCACTCTGGCTTCTTTTTTGGATTTTTCTCTGCAGTCCATTGACTTTTATATAGTAGAAGTAGCTAGTAAGAGCATGAGTGGTCCTGAGACTATACCAGAAACACTATCTGCATATTAATATGAATCTCTTTCAGAATAAAATTAACCTTGACCTTCAGAACCATGCTTGTTGAAGAAGGCTGGATTATGAATTGCTAACCTCTTAATATTGATAAGCCATGTCCAGGCAAAATCATGATCATTTGCATAAGCTGCTTCTTTCTGTAGCCCATGAAATTAACATTGTGTAATGGCTGGAAATAAAAGCATCTTAGCCGTGCCATTCACATACTCATCCCCAAAAAGAAAAGATAAAAAGGTCTTGACTCAGTAAGCAAAAAAGTATTTTAATTTGTATTAGACAGTGGTGAGTAAAAATGACAAGAGTTCCATTGTCTAGATGAGCCTTTCTGAGGCAAAGTTTAGAACAAAATTTTCTGCTTCCTTGATCACAAATTTAATTAACAGTTTTTAATAAAATACCCCCTAATATGGTAAATATAGAGCCTTTGAGGTTTTTTTTATTGTTGTTATTGCATTTTATATCTTGCTCAATGTACCTCCTCCTGGACACACTCTCCCACTATCCTTCCCCTTTCCCTTTCTCCACTGATGGTAGAGGCAACCCCTAGGTATCCCTACACCATGGCATAACAAGTTTCTTTGGCTCTAGGTGCATCCTCTAACAAGACAAGACATCCTCTAAGACCAGACAAGGCAGCCCAGGTAGAAAAGCATAACCTTCACGTAGGCAACAGCTTTGGGGATAGCCCCCATACCAATTGTTTGGGATTCCCATGAAGACAGACTAAGCTGAATATTTGCTATATATGTGTGGGAGGCCTAGATCCAGTTGATGTATGTATGCCATTTGCTGGTGGTTCACTCTTTGAGAGTCTCAAGAGTCCAGCATAATTAACTCTGTTGGTCTTCCTGTGAAGTTCCTGTCTCCTAAAGGGCCTGCAATCCTTCTTCCAACTCATTCATAAGAGTCCCCAAGCTCCAGCCACTGTTTGGCTATGGATCTCTGTATCCATCTGAGTTAGCTTCTGGGGGAGTCTATCAGAGGGCAGTCATGATAGATTCCTTTCTGCAAGCATAAAAGAGTATCATTAATAGTATCAAGGATTGATACATAACTGTGGGATGGGTCTCAAAATGGGCAGGTTATTGGTTAGACATTCCCTCAGGCTCTGCTCCATCCTCTGTTCTTCCATATCTCATTGAAAGGATAAATTTGGGGTTGAAAGTCTTGTGGGTGGTTGGTGTCCATATTGTTTCACGGGGGTTCCTGATTGGCTACCTGGTGACTTCTTAAGGCTCTATATCCTCCATGCTGTGAATCACAGCTAAGGTCATCCTCATTGATTCTTGGCAACCTCCCCTATCCTAGGTCTCTGTCTTGTCCTCAAGATGGCCCCTACCTCCACACCCCATCAGTTGCAGATTTTTCATCCATTCTCATGGTCATCTAGCCATATCTTCTGTCTTTCCTCACACCTGATCCTGAACCCTGCCCCCATTCTCCTCTCCATTCCTTCTCCCACAAAGTTCCCTCTCTCCATCTGTTTCCTATGACTATTATTCCCATTTTCTAAGTGAGATTCAAACATTATTGCTTTTGATTTCCTTCTTGTTTACCTTTTTTGGGTCTGTGGAGTACAATATGGGTATCCTGTATTTTATGGCAAATATCCACTTATAAGTGAGACTATAGCATGTGCCATTTTTGATCTGGATTACCTCATTTAGAATAAAATTCTTAAGTTCCATCCATTTGCCTGCAAAATTCATAATGTCTTTGTTTTTAATAGCTGAATAGTATTCCATTGTGTAGATATACCACATTTCTTTACCAACTCTTAATTTGAGGGACATCAAGGTTTTTTCTAGTTTCTGGCTATTATGAATAAAGCTTCTATGAACATGATTGAGCAGGTGTCCATGTGGGATGGTGGAGGATATATTGGGTATATGCCCAGGAATGGTATAGCTGTGTCTTGAGGTATAACTCTTCCCAGTTTTCTGAGAAAATGTCAAGTAGGTTTCCAAAGTGGATGTACAAGTTTGCACTTCAACCAGCAATGGAGGTGTGTTCCTCTTGTTTCAGATCCTCAGCAGCATGTGCTATTGCTTGAGTATTTGATAATTGACAATCTAACATGTGTAAGATGGAATTTCAGAGTTGTTTTGATTTGCATTTCTCTGATGACTAAGGACTTTGTATATTTGTTTAAGTACTTCTTTGCTATTCTCCATTCCTCTGTTGAGAATTCTCTGTTTAGGCCTGTGCACCATCTTTTAATTTAGTTATTTGGCTTGTTGCTGTCTATCTTCTTGAGTAAATTTTGAACATTAGTCCTGTGTCAGATGTAGAGTTGGTGAAGATCCTTTTCCCATCTGTAGGCTATGGTTTTGTCCTATTGGCAGTTTGCTTTGCCTTACAGTAGTTTTTTTTAGTTTTATGAGGTCCCATTTATCAATTATTGATCTTAGAGCCTGAGCCACTAGCAATTCAGGAAGTTTTCTACTGTACTAAGGAGGTCAAGGATATTTCCCACTTTCTGCTCTATCAGATGTAGTGTATCCAGTTTTATGTTGAGGTCTTTTATCTGGTTGGACTTGAGCTTTGTGCAGGGCCATTGATAAGGATCTTTTTGCAACTTTCTACATGCAGAAATCCAGTTAAGTCAGCACATTTACTAAAGATTCTTCTTTTTTTCCATCGTATAGTTTCAGCTTCTTTGTCCAAAATCAAATGCCCATAAGTGTGTGGGTTTATTTCAGGCTCCTCAGTTCAATTCTATTGATCGACTTCTGTATTCTTATATCAAATCTATGCAGTTTTTATTACTATTGCTCTGTAGTATAGCTTAATGTCCGGGATGGTGATACCTCCAGAAGTTGTTTTATTGTTCAACATTGTTTTAAATATCCTATTTTTTGTTTGCTTTGCTTTTTCCATATGAAATTGAGGATTTCTCTGTCAAGGTCTGTAAGGAATTGTTTTGGAATTTTGATGGGGAATGGATTGAATCTGTAAATGTCAGCACAATTGTCATTTTCACTATGTTAATCCTATATATGCATGAGCATGAAAGATGTTTGAGTCTTCTGAGATATTGATTTCTTCCTTCAGAAACTTGAAATTCTTGTCTTATAGATCTTTCCTCTGCTTATTTAGAGTTACACCATGATATTTTATATTTAAGTTCTTTCTCATTGTGGTCCATTTATCATTTGTATAAAGGAGGGCTACTGATTTCATTGACTTAATTTTGTATCAGGCTACTTTGCTGAAGGTGTTTCTTAGCTGTATAAATTCTCTGGTATAATTTTTGGAGTTGCATATGTATACCATCATATCATCTGCAAAGAGCAATATTATAACTTCTTATTTTCGAATTTGTGTCTCTTTGATCTCCTTTTGTGTCTTATTGTTCTTTCTAGAACTTCAAGTACTATATTGAATAGATACAGAGAGAATGGAAAGCCTTGCCTTGTCCCTTATTTTAGTGGAATTACTTAAGTTTCTCTCCAATTAATTTGATGTTGACTATTGGCTTGCTGTATATTGCTTTGATTATGTTTAGGTATGTGCCTTAAATCCTTGATCTCTCCTACATTTTTAACATGAAGGGCTGTTGGATTGTCAAAGGCTTTTTCAGCATCTAATGAGATGATAATGTGATTGTTTTCTTTCAGTTCATTTATATGGTGGATTACTTTGATGGATTTTCATATATTGAATCATCTTTGCATCCCTGGGTTGAAGCATACTTGATTGTAGTAAATTATGTTTTTGATGTGTTCCGGGATTCAGTTCCCAAGTATTTTTGCAAAAAAAAAATGTTCATAAGAGACATTGATCTGAAATTATTTTTCTTTGTTCCGTTTTCATGTGGTTTTGGTATCAGAGTCGCTATGTCATCATAGAATGAATTTGGTAACATTTCTTCTGTTTCTATTTTGTAGGATAGTTTGGGCAGTATTATGAGCTCTTCTTTAAAAGTCTGGGAGAATTCTGTACTAGAACCATCTGGCCCTTGGCATTTTTTGTTTGGTAGACTTTTGGTAACTGTATCTATTTCCTTAGGGGTTACAGGACTAGTTAAATAGTTTACTTGATCTTGATTTAACTTTGGTAAATGGTATCTGTCTAGAAAATCAACTGTTTCGTTAACATTTTACTTTTTTTTGTGGAGTACAGGCTTTTGGAGTAAGACCCAGTGATTCTTTGAGTATCGTCAGTGTCTGTTGCTATGGCTTCCTTTTAATTTCTGGTTTTATTTATTTGGATACTGTCTGTCTTTTAGTTAGTTTGGCTAAAGGGTTTCTCTATCTTGTTTATTTTCTCAAAGAATTAGCTCTTGTTTTCATTTATTTTGCATAGTTTTCTTTGACTCTAACTACTTGATTTCGGATCTGATTTTGATTATTTCCTTACTTCTACTCTTCAGTGGTATTGCTTCCTTTTTTTTCTAGAGCTCTCAGGTATACATTGAAATTGTAGGTAGGATAACTTTGTAATTTTTTTATGTAGGCAGATAGTGCTCCACATAGTGGATATAGTTATCTTCCTTGGGTTGAAGTTTTCTTTCTAGTATTTTTTGTAGGGTCAGATTTGTAGATAGCTATTTAAATTTGGATATGTCTTCCTCTTAGCTATGCTTTCATTGTGTCCCATAAATTTGGGTATGGTGTACCTTCATTTTCTCTGAATTCTAGAAAGTCTTTAACCTCTTTATTTTTTCATGTTACTCAAAGATCAGAGTAGAGAGTTGTTCAATTTTCAGTAGTGTGAAGGCTTTCCAGTGATTCTTTTTCCTTTAAGAGACACAAGCTCATCTTTAAAAATGTATATGTTGAGAATGCCAGAGTAATTCTTAGTTCATCAAAGGTAATAAATATTTTGAACATCAATTAAAGGCAACAGCCCTGACATGTTGAAGAGTTATAATATATAGTACACAATACAAAGCAACTCTTGAAATCTCATGGTCTCATGTAATTAACTAACACTTTGAGTATCAGGATATTTTACATAAGTCATCATGACTTGGATGAAGGATTGAAAATGAGAAATATGAGATGCTATTCATGTTCCCAGAATAGGTGAAATATATTAATCACACAAATGATAATTTGTTTATTTAAAGTTGTTATTTGAAGTGACTCACCAGCTTCAAAGTGCCAAGGTACTTTACTGTTTTATTTTAATGCCATTATTTTAGCTTAAAACATTTTTATAAATGATATTTGGGGTAAGAATTATAGCAATGTGATAGCCTAGGGAATATGCATCATAAAATCTATAATGTTGATCTCTTGCCTTTTCATGTATATGTGTATGCACTTGCAGGCATAACAGAACACATGCCTAAACATGTATACTCACATACAAAGACAATATGAGGGCTAAAGGTGTATCTCAGTAGAATAGTGCTCATCTAATATGTGTGAGGTCTTTGATTTTCTCCTTAGCAGAAAAAATAAGAAAAGAACAAAATAAAAGGTAATCTATATATCAGCAGAAGAATATTTGCAATTATATGTATTATTAGGGACTGATAATAGAGTGAATTGTGAAAATTTATTTAAAAGCAGATACATAGATATGTTTCAATGATAACATACAAATGATTTATAAACACATGAAAAGATACTCAAAATTCTTGAGGTCAAAAAAGAGCATCGGATTCCTTGGGACTGGAATTATAAGCAGTTGTGTACCATCATGTAGGTTCTGGGACTCAAACCCAGATTCTGTGCAAGGCAAACAGATATTTTAAGCCATTGAGCCACTGCTCCAATCATAAAATTAGACTCTAAAAGAAATCTGTATGCCTACGTCTATAGTGGTACTATTTAGAAAGGTAAGAATGTGGAAGTAACAAAAAAGTCACTGACAAATGAGAAATAAGCAAGCCATGGAACACACACACACACACACAATGATGTGCCAAATCTTAAGGAAAGAACTTTTTAAAATAAAATAAAATAAAATAAAATAAAATAAAATAAAATAAAATAAAATAAAA
>NW_021604730.1:622652-657641 GCF_004785775.1 Grammomys surdaster
AATAAAATAAAATAAAATAAAATAAAATAAAATAAAATAAAATAAAAATTTCTCAAAGAGAATTGGGGAGATGTCTCAGGAGACATACTGCTTTTCCAGAGGACCCAAGTTCAGTCCCTGGCTACCAGATTATATGGCTCCCAGTCACTGTAACTCCAGCTCCAGAAGATACATCTTCTGCTATGCAACACAGATACTTGCATCAAAATGCATATATCCACACCGAGACATAATTGCATACATATAATTAAGAAAAATATAAATATTTTTTAAATAACAGGAAATTTTGTTCTTTGAAGCAACATAGATGATCCTTGAAATAAAATTCCAGTGCAAAATACAAGCTAGAGAAAACAAGTACAACACTACCTTGTAGTGAGAATTTTGGTTTCTTTAAAACACAGCTATGTCATGAATATGTTTTTGTTTTAATCCCAGGTGTGGTATAAGAGGCTGCTTCACAACAGCTAATTATGATTTATCTCCTGTACTAGCAGGAAGTGAGAAATTTGCCGGGTGCAGATAATTTAATTCTGGGAAATCTGGAGAAGGCATAAATGGGAGAGCCTTAGAGGGAATATGGTGGCTCCTGGTTGCTGTTGTTGTGGATTGATGAAAAAAGTTGGAAATATCCTGATAATTAAATTTGAATGGGCCCCAAGAAACTCAATCACCCTAATCAGGATGAAGTAGTTTAAAGAGGTTACCTTTCCCTTCTAAACTTTTTTCTTTTCTACCTAGTGTTGGGAGGTTGGAGGGAACTAGGAGTATAAGAACCCAATAAAATAGTGTGTGTGTGTGTGTGTGTGTGTGTGTGTGTGTGTGTGTGTGTGTGTATGCTTAGCACTCTGTGTATATATATATGGCAACACCACTGCCTTGCATTGCATTGCACTGTAATGGTGTTGCATACATGATAGTTTTCACAAGTTGAAGGTTATGGAATTCTTGTAAGTAAGTCTATTATTGTCAATTTCTCAATAAGTCAGATGGTTAACAGCTCTTTTTAGCAATGATATTAAACTATCCTATGTACATTTTAAAATGTTATTTTCTTTGTTGTTGTTCTTGTTATTGATGGAGGTGATGGGGTGGTGATGCTGGTGGTACTGCTAGTAGTAATGGTCTCTGTGTGTGTGCATGTGCATGTGCATGTGCATGTGCATGTGTGTTTTGTGTGTGCATGTACACACATATAAGTATAGTTTCCACAGAGAAGTCAATTCCTCTTGGAATTGGAGTTACAGGTGGTTATGAGCTGCCCAGTAGCCCTGGGATGTGTATTCTGCTACTTTGGAATAAAAAACTCTCTTTAACTGTTGAGCCACCTCTTTAGCCCCTGTACACATTTTCAAAAATAGATCTGATTGTATACTTAGACTAAAGAACAATGTAAATATAGATTTTATATAGATTGGAAATCAAAAATATTAATCTGCCTCATTTTATACAGATGTTCACTTTATTATACATAGTATGGAATTGAGCCTACAGTATCTCTGAAGCACACTTTTGCTGCTTGATTACACTACTGCAATACTTAGGCCAGTCAAACTCTTGTCATCAGAATGAAGAATAGATATCAATATGGAGAGCATGGGGGATGTGTATAACAGTTCAGTTTTAAAAGTTGAAAAGAATTCAGGGGATAGATAGTGGTGATATAATGTATTCAATACTATTGACTTTGAAGGAAGCTTCTTAATAAAATCTTTCCCTCATAGATATATCTCAGCCTTCCTTGTGCTTGGGGACACTGGGTAGTACTTCAACACTATCTGGAGCTATTTTAAGACAGTAACTGTAATAGTGTTTGACAAACTCTGAAATTACCTAGAGGTCCAGCCTTTCAGCATGCACGTGAAGGGTTAGTTTGATTGCCTTAATTGCATCTGAGCGAATCTGAGAGACTTGTTTACTCTAGATGGTGCCATTCGCTTGAAGAGAAGCCTAGACTGCATAAAATAGAGAAAGTAAGCTTAGCACTAACTTTGTGCCCCTTACACTTTCAGCTTTTTGACTGTAGATGCAATGTGACAAATTTCCTCAAGCTCCTGTCACTATGGCTTTCTCAGCATGATTGACTATAACCAGAAACTGTGAACCAAAATAAAACTTTTCTCTCTTAAGTTGCTTCTGCCAAGCTAATTTATCACAGTAAAAGAAAAGAAACAATGACATCACAAACTTTATGTTACATACCAGCAAAATGTTAACTTTCAGTATAAAGATATTTCCTATTGACTTAGTTACTGATAGCGTGTGTGTGTGTGTGTGTGTGTGTGCGTGTGCGTGTGAGAAAAAGAGAGAGAGAGAGAGAGAGGGAGAGAGGGAGAGAGGGAGGGAGGGAGTGAGTGTGGGCTGGAGAGTGTATGTAAAGCAGTGCTTTGGCAATTAGGCACTCTGTTGGTGATGTTGTTCTTATATTGGCCATGAGCAGAGCAGTGGGCAGTCCTTTGTTCATCTTTGCTTGATGCCTGGCTTGGTGTCCAAGCTGTTTTATGCCTAGAACACATAAAAATCAAATCAAATCAAATCAAATCAAATCAAATCAAATCAAATCTAGGGCCAATGCCAATTAGCCAGGGAAATCAATGTTGACCATACAGTGAAATCTTAAGAACTAGCATGATAATGGTAAGATAGTTCAGTGGGTAAAATTTCTTTACATACTGACAAGCCTGATGACCTGAATTTGATCTCCAGAATTCATGTAATGTAGAAGAGAAACGATTACACAGAGCACACACACACACACACACACACACACACACACACACACACACACATATACTACTGCTACTACGATTACTACTACTACTAATACTAATACTACTAACAATAATAATAATAAATTAAATGTAAAAAGAACTTACAGGGTAAAATTTGATGTATAATTACATCAAAGAATTGAAAAACAATGAAATATATTCCAAGCACAGACTTGGTAAAATTAACTGGTATCCCAACCAAGACTCAGTTCTGCACACTGATATTAGACTCAATTGTAAAACACAGTCTTCTGTCTTTGAAGAAAATCTAAGTAGACACACTTGAAAACACAAGCAGCTAGAGAGATGGTTCAGTGGTTAAAAACATGGATTGTTCTTACTCAGGACCCAAGTTAAATTCCCAACACCTACATGGCAACTCACAACTGTCTATAACAACTGTCTTTAACTCTCTATAACTGTCACAGAGACATACATACAGGCAAAACACCAACGGACAAAAAATAAAAATAATTTATTGAATCAATTAAAATGAATTTTGACATAACATTCATTTTCACCTATTAATTGAACTTTTCAGTTAAACTTACTTTTAATATGTAGTTGGAAATTATGGATCAAAAGTGATGTATCAAAGGTTAAAAGAATTATGGATCCAAAGCACACTGATTAGTTAAAATTCCTGAAGCAGAGGGTAGGAATGCATGGCTCATGGATCAAATCAACCTGATTAGGTAGATACAATATTTTAAGAACATTTGTAATAAATTTTAGTGTTTAGAAAATTTGCAACAAAATCACTATTTTTAGCTTCTTTGAAATATATTGAGTACTCTCTGCCCACATACCCACATAGCAGCAACTACATAGCAACTGCTTCTTTAAGAGGTAGGAGCTCTCCCACTTTCCACATTTCTCTGTTTCTCATTGCCTCCTGCATTCACCACCACCCATGCATTTAAGCTCCAGTGTCTTCTAGAGCTCTTTCTATGAAACTAATATTTAATATATTAGCTATAAAGGTAAAAACCAACCAATTAGAAAAAGTACCAGTGGGAAGTGTTAGCAGTATTGTGGGGTCACATCCCTCAGTGATGACAGACTTTAATTTTTAAAGAGATAGATTAAAATATTATAAAATTCCTAGGGATAGAACCACAATGGTTACAGGGAATGTGGGCACATTATGAGATTCAAGGGAGTAACAAGTGTTTCAAAATTTTGATAGCAGTTTTCCTATTTTGTAAATACCTTTGATTTATCCATTCCTATAAAATTGTTTTACAATTTAAAATTTATCACGAATGTGCCTTTATAAAAGAAAATTTTGAGAACCTATGTTCAGAACTCTTGAAAAAGTTTATTGGGAAAATGAAAGGAGATCAATGAACATATTTGCTTATCCTGTAAAACTGTTTGCTTCTTCTGCATGTGGTCATTTGTCATTTTTGAAGATAGCCTTGTTGACAGTGGAACATTAATCTGGGATTTTAGAGTGCCAGGATCATTCTGACTGACTCATGTCTACCAGCTCCTCTCACTGTTAGTTTAGGGAATATGGTGATGACAGGAAGATTCCTGGAAGCTATTGATCTTTTATAGATAAAACATAAATTTCTGGCATATTTTAATGAGATACAATAGATTTAGAGTTAAGGCCTTTTTTTTTAAGTTATCCATGAATTTTTTTTCTGGTTCATACATGCTTTAATTTCATTATTCACAAAAGTGATAAGTATGGTAATTCATTTATGAGATAGGATATTTTTCCAATGATCATTTTGAATATTTCATACTTATGGAATGAGAAATTAGTTTTTTAATCACTTTTATTATTTCTCAAATAGTACATTTTCTGGAGATTTCCATTTTTAGGTAGAGTGGAATGTGACATTTAAATAGACTACTTTATGATGAAAGATTGATGTTGAAATGTAAAGAGATTAATAATTCTACAGTTTATCATGACTCATATCTCAGAAAAGGGAATAGGATAGTTGGATAGCATGGAGTTCTACTCACAGCCATATCTCACTTCCTGTTCCTCACACAGATACTACATCTGGGGATTCATTCTCCTGAGAGCATCATAGTCTTATGGGTAACAACTCAGCCTATCTTTCCAGGGGAAGATGGACTTATAGTGTTTCTCTAGGGGCTCCTCAAAGTACAGAGTTTGGATTGTTTTCTTGAAAATTACCATAAATATATTATGTGGAGTTATACATATACTGATTTGCTCAAAGCCTCCGTGTGATCAAGGAAATTGACTAGCAAATTAAACCTACTATTCCATAAAAAATAGAAGACAGCTACAGTGGTATCTCTAAAGCAGTAAGTGGATATGACAAAGAATCCAGGCTGTTTTTCTTCATTTTCTGTCAAAACTTATCTAAATAGAATTATATCTGGGACACATCACACCATGTTGGAGAAAAAAGAAGACTATATATCTGTACATATATTGTTTTTATCTCTCTCTTTTCAGTTTTCTGGGGTTCTGCTGTGTCTCCTTCTTTCTTTCCACCAGAACCTTTTTTTTCCATCTCATTTAATTTATTTTATTTCTTAATCTATTCTGGTTGCTATTGCTATTTGAAAAAAACCCTGGAATTAAGTTTCCAGAACCTGCAGGGAGGGAAGGGGAAGGCCAGCTGCCAGAGTAGAATGTTTCAATAGTCCGTCATTTCACCTTCAACAGTCTACATGACAGCTGTTATTATTTGCATTTTTACAACTGAAGAAATGAAAGTCAAAGGTCCTGATATTAGGTAATTTCTTATCTTAAATATTCTTTCATTTTATGTATTTTTCTTTTCATCAGGCCAAAACAAAATATTTGAGATCTTTCTTGTGACTTTGCTTTTCTTTACTCAGTTACAGTTCTTCTCTTTCCTTTTGGATCTTCCTTATCCCACAGGTTTGATGCATAAAGAAACAAATCTTTTACTTAATGGCATGACAAGGAATTCAGCCTTAGATGCAACATCTTCCAGATTGCAGAGAGATGTCCATCTGTCAAAAATAACCTTTCAGTGAGGAGCTAGGGGGAGTGAGATGAACTTTGTGGCATATATCTATAACAAGTTAGCTGGGGTATAGAAATGCTAAACAGTCAGCACAAGTTTTAATGTAGGGAAATGCTACAGCATGATCCAAGGCCAGTTAAAATAGATACTATAGTTGAGATATTAGAAAGAGAGATTTGTTCTCATTGGAGTTAATTTGGAATCATTTGTCAAAGATATAACAGTTTTTCTTAAAATAAAAATTTGTGAGGAAAACAAGGGTAAAATGCCATTACATAGAAAATGTAAGAAATTGTTTTGATCTGGCTTGAACATAGTAGGGATCTTAAGAAAATAATGAAACATAATGCTTGGAAAATATGTTGAGATACAGTTTTGAGTACTCATGTTAAAAATATCTTGACATGAATCAAGAGATAATTATATTTATTAAATTATTTTATGTTGAAAAATAAAATATCATCTGTAAAAACCTTACTTTGGTACTATGAAAGATGTAGTAGTGTTGATCTGTGGAACAGAATTGAATTAGAGATATGTGATAGTTACTTTTAAATGGCAACTGGCTACAACCAAGAATCTCAACTAAGGGATTGCCTAAATCAGATAGTCCTGTGTGCGTGTATGTGCAGGAATACTTTGATATTTAACAGATCCAGACTATTGTAGGCTTCATCATTCTCTATGTGGGAAGAAGTGTTGGGGTGGGTATCCACAGCAGATAAGAATGAAGAAAAATAACAGGCAGGCAACCAGGCAGCACAGGAACATTCATTTTTTTTCTTCTGCCTGTGACTTTAAAGTCCTAATTGCTTTAAGTTCCTGCCTCAATCCCCTTTCAATGAGGCACTATAAATGAAATTGTAAGCAGAACAAATCCTTTTTTTCATTTTTAAAAATTCCTTGATAGAATGTTTTATCATAGTAATAGAAATGAAACCAAAAAAAGTCAATTAAAGTAGCACAATGGCTGTGGAAGATGATACATGAGTTATCTAGTATCAGATAACAGATTACTCTAAAATGTAGAGCAGCTACTATCTTATGATTTTTTCATTTTTATTGCTTATTTTATTTATTTACATTTCAAATGTTATTCTCCTTCCCAGTTTCCCTGTCACAGGGCCCCTATTCCCTCCTCGCTCCCCTGCCTCTAAGAGGGTGCCCCTACACCTGCCCACCCACTTCTGCCTCAGCACCCTAGAGTTTCCCTCTCCTGGGTCATCAAGTCTCCACAGGACAAAAGGACTCCCATCCCAGTGATGCCAGATAAGGCAGTTCTCTGCTGCATATCCACATGGAGCCATAGGTCCCACTCTGTAAACTCTTTGGTTGGTGGTTTAGTCCCTGGGAGTTTTGGGGTATCTGGTTGGTTGATATTGTTGTTCTTCTTATGGGGTTTTGCAACCCCCTTAAACTTCTACAGTCCTTGCCCTAACTTCTACATTGGGGTCCCCACACTCACTCCAATATTTGGCTGTATATATCTGCATCTGTATTGGTCTGGTTTTAGTAGATCCTCTCAGGGGACAGCTATACTGGGCTTCTGTCAGTAAGCACTTCTTGGCATCAGCAATAGTATTTGGTTTTGGTATCTGCAGATGAAATGAGTCCCTAGGTGTGGCAGTCTCTGGATGGCTTTGCCTACAGTTTCTGCTCCATTCTTTGTCCCTGCATTTCCTTTTGACAGGAGGAATTCTGGATTAATTTTTTGAGGTTGGTGGGTGGCCCCATCCTTCAACTGGGGGTTGTGCCCATCCACTGGATATGGTCTCTACAGGTTCTGTCTCACCTTTGTTGGGTATTTTGGGTAACGTTCTCACTTTTGGGTCCTGGGAACCTTGTGGGTTCCTGGCATCTGGAACTTTCTAGTGACATCTAGAACATCTGGAACTTTCTGGAACATCTACTCCCAGATCCCCCTCCCCCACTGTTGCACACCTAGTTTCAAATTCCTGACCCTCTGTACTTCTCCCCTATCTCCTCCTATATCTGAACTGCCTCCCTTTTCCCTTTCCTCTTCTCTCCCTCCCAGATCCCCGCCCCTTTCCGCTTCCCAGAGATTATTCTCTTCCCCCTATTGAGTAGGTCTGTAGCATTCACACTTTGGTGTGATCTTTTTCTTCTTGGGTTTCATATGGTCTATGAATTGTATCGTGGGTATTCCAAGCTTCTTTCTGGGTAATATTCACTTATCAGTAAGTACATACCATGTGTATGATTTTTACATGCTATAGAACCTTGTGAATCTTCACTGGATGCCAGTGGCTCAAAATTTCTTATGGGATGGAAAATACCATTCTGGCCTCTGCCACAGTTGTTGTGAAATATAAATTAAAAAGTCCATATATGAATTCACTTATCTGCCTATTTATAGGCTTTTACTTCTTAAGTGCTGTTGGTTGGAAACATCCTTTGCTTATGAAGTGAGTTTCTTCATAGGGCAACACACCAAGTAGCTGTTCCTTATCTTCAGAGCAACTAAAAAGAAACCAACCACAAGTGTCCAAAAGATGCCTGCAGCTTCTTTATAACTGGTCCTTAGAGTGACTTCATGTCAAACTTGCCACATATTTTCACCAGAAAAAACTATCGGTTAAAGCCAGCAGATGTTTAAAAAGAGATGATTACACAGCACACTGATATTAAGATCATCAAAATCACATTGAAGGTTGATTTTCTTGTAGAATCTCTGTGGGCTGACTCACACCCTCCATGATGTTGAAGTCTTGACTCTCAGTACTTCAGAATGTAGGTGTTTGGACATAGAACTTTTGGAGATGCAATCAAGGTATTGGAAGATTATGTGTAGGTCTTGATACATGTAAAAGTTGTTTTATCAGAAGAGGAAATGACAAAGACAAACTCAGAGAAGGTTTTATGAAAACAAGAGAAAGACAGGCATTGACTAGGCAAGGGAGAGAGGCTTCATCACAGAATGACAAAGTCCTGTTGATACTTTGACCATGAACTCTAACCTCTGTAACTGAGAGACAGACTCTTGTTAGTGCAGCAGGAAATTAATATAAGGATAAAGACTTCAATTGGAGCAGTGAAGTGAAAAGGAAAAGAGAGATGGTCATAAGTAGTATTCAATTGTATTGTTAGTTCTTTGATGATAAAATGATATCTCTCAGAAAACAAATGAGATGATTGAGGACAAACGGAGTTAAATATATGTTTGTTTATGTATGTACTCATTAATTGGCTTAGTAGAAGAAGCAGAACTGATAGGGCAGATACAATATAAAAATTCTAAATGTACATATAAAAATATTGTCTGAATCAGAATAATTTTTGTAGAAGCAGATATGAAGTGGAATTTGAAATGCAAGGTACAGAATCCAAAGATGAGAAGGGGGGAAGAAACAGAACCATGCAGAGGGAGAATTCCACATGCAGCATGGGCTGTCTCTCACAAAAGCTTAGAAAAAGCATTGCTTATATAAGTATCTGATCCCTAATTTTTAATTCAATTTATTTTTTCCTTATTCACTTTACATCTCACTCACTGCACTCCTCGAGGTCACTTTCTCCAACAATCCTTCCCCCCAACTCCCTTCCCTTTGCCCTTAAGAAGAAAGGGCCCCCATGGGTATTCCTCTACCCTGACACTTCAAGTTTCTGTGAAGCTAGGCATCTCCTCTCCCACTGAGGCCAGACAAGACAACCCAACTAGAAGAACATATCATACTGACACGGAGCAGCTTTTGGGAAAGCCTCCATTACAGTTACTTGAGACCTACATAGACTAAGATATAGATTTACTACATAGTTCATTTATTTATGAATCTTACCTGCTACTCTACAAATTTTTCTGAAGAACATGGCTGAAGAGCATAGTTTATATTGAGGTATCAACAATGTCTTAGAACTAGAACATTCAGTTACTTTAACCAATCTGATAAAGCATATTTGTTAACATCAATTCCTTAGAAGCAAAAATGGAGTTCTGAAGGATCCTTCAGTTTTGACCCAAGAGGTGCAGTTGTGTGGTATGCTCGGAAATCTTTAAGCAACAATGCTGATTTATACTAAAATAAAATCTTTCAGAAGGCTTTTAAAAGAGAGTCAAAGAGGAATGTTCTCTGAGTAGAGTACAGCTCAAGTATTATATCACTATCAGCAAGATGTGATAATAATGAAAATAATAGCAACATAAAATTTCTAAATAGCAATTCACATTTGCAGAGAATTTTCACAAAGACTGTATCAGGTAGACTTGAAAAAGATGAAAGGAGGTATGCTGCTTGGGTAATCACAGTAAAGAATTGAGGTCTGAAATTAGAAACCATTTCAGCTTTTCCTTGCCCTGAATTTTCTTCTTTTGAAGTTCAGGAGAGTGCTCTTACAGCACTCAAACAGGCCATTTTAACTTTCTATACATAGACATATTTGGTATATCTTCCATTCCCCTTTATCTTAGACCATTTGAGAGACTCTTAGCTGGAACTCTTAGGACTCTGTGTGCTTTGGGTAGAGGTGATTTACTGGAAAAAGATCTAAATGATACACATGGTGAGTAGAAGTCTAGAGTATCCTGATCCATGTGAAAATATTTCAAATGCTGATGACCTTATGTCCTAAAAGTTCACAAGGACATCAGAGGAACCTTGGAGCTATGTAGTGGGAAACAAGCTGAATATACAGGCAAATTTTTCCATTTACCATCCTAAATCTTGACGTCAAACTGATTCTAGTGTTTAGTTTTGGAATTGAATCATTATGGTGCATTAAAATAGTGAAACCAAAAGAGACTGCTGTAATTTCAAAGATCTCAGAAGGCCTTTAACTTATGCCAGTTGCTTGTATAGTTGACTGTTTGGAGCTTGCCTTGACATATCACATCACATTTTTCAGTGAACTGCAGCTTCCATAAAATCTCATGAATTTCTCAGATTAGTAGTGATCAGGAATTTCTTTCAAAAGTTAAGCCCTGATCAGGATCATGCCTTATTCCAGTAAGTGGATCCTTCTCTTTCACCTATGCATAAGTATGCTTAGTTGTAGAGTGCCATTATCTGTTGTTTGTTTGTTTGTTTGTTTGTTTGTTTTCTACACTCCTGGGCATGTTAGAGCTCCTGGGAGTCCAGCCTCCTCTGGGTTTTGGGGGATTGGGTACAGAGCTGACATTCTAGGACTGCTCCAGGTAAAGGTGCCTCTCCTTTTAGTTATAATAGCAATTTTTATTCTGGGTCCTCTAGTATGCCTAGTTGTAGAGTGTTGTTCCTTGAATATTTGCATCTATTCTATTGCTAGACCCTCAAGATAGAACTGACCTTAATACATGCATGTAATTAAAATGGTATAAAAGCAAAAATGAGGAGAGGGAGTGGTATGGGGGTTCTAGGGAGGAGAAATGTGAAAAGGGGATGACATCTGTATTGTAAATAAATAAAATATTCAATAAAAAAAGAGAATAATAAATAATAATAATGAGAAAATGGCCAAATACTTTCACTCAAAGCAAGAATAAATTAAGATATTTAATGCTCTAACAGGAACTCTCTTCTTTCACTGTCAGTGAGATTAACCTGGAACATCTTCTTCAGTATTATCTACATAGTATGTGTTCAGTGTAGCAAATAGAATCAGAAACCTGAGTTCTAATCCAACTCTACTAATTACTGACTGAGCAATGTATCTAATTACAAAAAGATTTGTTAAGATCTCATGGTTTTTATCTTCAAAGTAAATAGAATTGTGAAATTAAATGTTTATGAAACAGTTGATATAAAAATGGATGAAACCATCCAGGCATCATGTGCTAAAGTCTCCAGGAAATAAGCTGTGGATAGTTCAGTATTGATCATAAGAGCCAACCAATGACAGAAAATCTCAAATTTCAGTAACAAATTAAAATGTGCAAAATTTAAGAGAAAAACAGCAGAAAACAGAAAACAACCAGAGTCAGCCCTGAAAGGTTTTGATTGTTTGGGGAGTGAGAGATAATATGCAGATGGGATTAGCATACAGCCTCTAAAAATCAGCACTGACCCTTCAGAAGCAGGCATTTAAGAATAGATATCCAGCTTCCTTGCTTATTAGACCTTAGTTCTTGTTTAGCATCTTTGGGTCTGTGGAGTATAGTACGGTACCTGTATTTTATGGTTAATATCCCACTTATAAGTGATATGTCTTTCCTATCATTATGAAATTAATATAGTAATCTACGGACATTAGCCCATCCTATTGAACAGATTTTCTACACATCAACATAAAGATCAACTTTCATGAATTAATGAAGAATAAGTTAATTAATTATTTTATAAAGTTCCTGATTTGATTCAGATAATCTTAGAAAGTTTTAAGAGATATTTTTTATTATTTGGCTCGAAAGATGTAATAAAGTTATAATCAAGACTAGAATGTGGTCGGCAGGGCAGTGGTGGCTCACGCCTTTAGTCCCAGCACTTGAGAGGCAGAGACAGGCAGATTTCTGAGTTCGAGGCCAGCCTGGTCTACAGAGTGATTTCCAGGACAGCCTGGGCTACACAGAGAAACCCTGTCTCGAAAAACCAAAAAAAAAAAAAAAATAGAATGTGCTCACTCTTCATAATAGTAAGTAAAGTCTGCATAATAAGAAATACAATTTGATTTCACAGTTAAACTAAAAAGAGAAACAGGATTGGGAGAAATTTGTGTTCAAGAAGAAACATTCAAGTGCAAGGATGAACCCACAAGTGTGCACTATGATAAGAAAAGGCCATGTGAAAACTGTGGCTTTAAACTTATAATGAGATAATAGAATGAAACACTTATTTGAACTTAATATCAGCATCCTTTTGCAACTCCTATTCTCCTATTTTGCGCAAAATTTTATCTATGAGATAATTTTCTAAGAACTTAAAAGGCCAGAGAAAAGAAATAAAGATGATGGTTATGGTTCCTGAGCTCTGTGCCACTTATCCATCCATCCATCCATCCATCCATCCATCCATCCATCCATCCATCGAAAGGTAGTAATGTAACCATTTTCTCCTTCACCCAGTGTGTATATGTCTGTGTGAGGGACATCTTTCTTTTTCTTTTTCTCTCTGGTTCAAAAGGATTTAACCAACCTGGTCAGTGCATGGCTTCTGGATGCCTGGCCAGAGAAGAGAAGTTTCTAACAATAAATACTTTTACTTAATTATCTGCTGTTAAATAGCATGTATTCCTTAAGCACAAGAAGTGAAGAGTTAAGTCTTTAGTGCAGAACAATAATAATGAGTTAATATAGAGTTAAGTTTCCAGCACTTAATGAAGCACAAAATAGTAATAGAGAGTTAAAAAATAAAAATACAGCATTTAATAAAGCCCAGAGATTAATAATAAGGTAAAAATAAAGCACAGAGATATAAAGAAAAAAAGAAGCCACAGAGTTAAAGAGAAAAACCAGCAGTTTTCAGCCACAAAATAAGCAAAAAAGTGTTAAGTCTCTAGAAGCCATCAGCTAATAACACTCAGTACAGTTATAGAAAGTTACAAGGCCAGAGATCATTAGTCTTTTGACTCTCATTCAATACTATGCCCCACCTCAGCCAGTTTCCCTAAGGTTGGATATGCCCCAGGCAGATTTAAGTATCTTTTCTAAGCTTCCAATACCTTCCTGTCACAAAATTGAAAACCCAAATCTCTTTCAACATCTCATAGTTTCCTATGTGAACTCACTGTTTCTATCTATTCTTTCCCTTGTTTGTATTTTATAATCTTGATGCAGGGTGCTGGATTCTGAGCTCTTTCTTAGAGAATCCAAGGCTCCAGTTATCTTATCTACTATTAGCTCTTTTCTCCGGATGAATGGACTTTATCCTGCTATCTAAAGCTGCATTTCTACTTTATTCAAGTCTCTGAACAGATGTCTAATCTCTTCACATATATAGCCCATGTCCATTTAAGTTATGGCCTTTGTCATTGTCTTTCTCAATGTTGTATCTTGTTTGCCTTTACAGCTTTTATATTTTTTGTTTATTTTATCTCAAATACTTTTATTATTTTAAAATCCTATCCTTTGCAATTTTAGTTGACACATGAGAGTTTTCCATATTTCTGGTTTACTGTTATCTATCTATCTATCTATCTATCTATCATCTAGCTATCTCTCTCTCTCTCTCTCTATCTATCATCTATCTATCTATCTATCTATCTATCTATATGTACATATATATCTATATCATCTATATCTATATATCTATCTCTATCTCTATCTCTGTATCTATATCTATATCTCTATAATTTATATCTATGTCATCTATATCTATATCATTATCTATATCTATCTATATCTATATCTATATCATCTATATCATCTATATCTATATCATCTATAGTCTATATCTATATCATCTATATATGAATATCTATCTCATCTATATCATCTATATATTACATAATGATCCAATTGGTGCAATTAAAATTTCACATCAACATTTATCCTTTCTTTATAATGAAAAAATACAAAATTCTCTCTTTTGGATAATTAAAATGAATAATATATATTAGTATATGTTATTATTAATAATGGTACCATACTATGCAGTGGAATCGCAAATCTTCTACCTTCTGCAAGATTGTAACTTTGCAGCTGAGAACTACACTTTCTATGTCCTGTGTTCCCAAACCATCCTCCATCTGCAGCCACTGTTTCATTTTTTGCTTCTACAGGATACATATTTTCATATTCCATTTAAGAATAAAATCATGATATTTGCTTATGTCTGGGTTATTTTTCTTAACCCAATGTATTCACGGTTCATTCATAATGGTGATGCAAATTTTATTTCAGTACTGTTGCTGTGTATTACATGTGTTATTTCTATTTTTTTTGCCACTTTTTTTATCTTTTTTGAATGAAAATTGAGTTTTTCATACAATACATTCTGATCATAGATCTCTCTCACCCATTTTCTCACAGATACTCTTACATCAACACCCATTAAACTCTATACCCTCTTTCTCTTATTTGGCTTTCTTTTAAATTTTTCATTGTCTGATTTTTTTAAAAGAATATTTTGCTTAATTAGATGTGTTTTTTAAATTTCTAACATCCTATGGTTGATTTCTAGCTTTCTACTGTTATGGTCAGAAAAGACACTTGAACTGATTTCAATATTAATATTCTGTACTGGCTGGGTGGAACTTGCTATGTAGATAAGGCTGGCCATGAACTCACAAGATCTACCTCTAAAGTACTTATATGAAATGCATGCAACACCACACCTAGCAACTTTGATCTTTTAAATTAAGTTGTCATGTCTTATTTATATATCATATGACCTATCTTGTACTGAGTAGAGGACTATGTACTGTGGAGGTTTGCATTGAAAGTTAAGTGTGTGTCGAGTCTCTGTGTAATACAGTATGGGTTGAATCCCATGGCTATTTACTTTCTACTTGGATGTTGTGTCCATGTCTAACAGTAGAGTAACCTACCATCATCACCCTGCTATCTACTTCTCGTTTTAGTTATTTATTTTTATTGAATTTTTTAATTTACATTCAGATGTCATCCCCTTTTCCCAGTTCCCCTTCCTAGAACCCCAATATACCATCCCCCTCCTCCTATTTGCTTCTATATCATTTTAATTACATGAAGGTATTAAGGTCAGTTCTAGGTTGAAGAACTAGCAATACTATAGATGTAAATAGTCAAAAAACAAGCAAGACAATAAACACAAATAGTTAAAGAACAAGCAAGACAATAAACAAAATTCCATGAACACTTCCATGATCACTGTTTCTAAGGGCTCATCAGGATGACCAAAATATCTAAGCCAACTTCCCTGTCCTAGCCCAAAGTCATTTTCATGCCTGAAGCCTATTTCCTTGTTCTAGCCTAAAATTTAGATTCCTGTCTGAAATTACTTCTTTGTTCTAGCCTAAGATTTAGATTCCTGCCTAAAATTACTTCTTTATTCTAGCCTAATATCAGATTCCTGCCTGAAGCCTATTTTCATGTCTTTGGCCAATGTCATATTCCTGCCAAGCAGCCCATTTCTTTGTCCTTGGCCCAGGTCAGATTCTTGCCAAGCAGCCCCAAAAGCTTTACACCTCTCCCTCTTTTTTATTTCACGAACAAGACTTAGTCTGTCTTAGGTTGTTCTACCAAGAATGTCTTCCTTACCAGTCATGGAATATGCATTATCAAAAGCAAAGCACTTCTGTCTTAGGCTGAACATAAGGCTCTGTGCAGAATCTTACCTGTCCTTGGGTTGCCAGCCTGTTAATTTAATAACTCTGTCTGGGGGTTTATTTTTGGGTTCAAGCCATGTTCTTTGGCTGCCAACATGTTGATGTTGTTAAAGACAAGCTTTAACACAATGAGCAGGAATAAAATTATTCCCAGGGCAAAAAGGGCTAACATGATCAAGCTATATATGCCATTCTTGAAGCTTGACCAAAATAGAAATACTGACATCAGGCCATGGGTAATTTTATCAGCAGTATTTACAACATCAAAGCTCAGCAGAGCAGCATTCTTTAAATTCATAAACTCACTATGTAAAGTTAAAACATCCAGAGAGGTGTTAGAATTATGCTAAATACATTGCAAATGTCTTTAAATGTTTCCTAATTATAATGACTATCACTGTAAATTCTAGAACTAACATGACGTGGTATTTGGCATAACACTCGAGATGGCTCTATACTCTTAAATTCTGAACTTCCTTCCAATAATTTGAATAGGATAAATAACATCAATCTGTTGTTACAAGTGCCTATCTAAATCTCTTTGAATATTCAATACATTAGTAACATTTCTTTTTTTGCTAAATGATTAACAAAAGTAGCTGTCTTAACTTCTTGTGTCAAAGCAATTGCAGAAGCAGTGGTGCTAGCAATTAATATAATTAAAGCTGTTATACCAGCAATAATCAAGCCCACTAACCTCTTGTTTCTGCTTAAAGCCTGACTCACTTCTTCCAGTACTTGCAAGCTTTTTTCAGACTATCAAGGTTCTTTGATACTTAGGGCAATAAAACACAAGCTGCTTGATAGACCTTCATAACTGACATGCCAGATTTCAACACACTAACACAATTAGAAAATGTACAATCAATGCAACTTACATTAAATATTGTAGAAGAACCAAAAGTAATTTTAATTTGACAGTTAAAAGAACCTCAACACATGTGCTAACACCTGTTTGAAATCCAGATCCTGCCCAAACTTTATCTTTTGCTACCATAACATCATAGAGAACTGCATCTAACTTCCAAATATGTCTCTGAAAATGTCCAGAACCAGACTTCCAATATTGCCAATATTGGGTTGATTTCTAGACCAGTACATGATTGAGTCCAAATAACTGGTCACATTTAAGAAAAATACAACAGTCATTATAACTTCTCCTTTTGATTCTCTGTTCCACAAGGTCTAAAAACTTCAGGCAAGGCAGTTTGTCTCATCAGAGTATAGCTAAGCAAAGGTGGGTTAGGAACATATATCTAATACAGCTTCCTAGTCACCATTGCCAGGGCACTCAGCAAGCTCACAGGTCAGCATCACTCTTTGTAATCAGCATGTCTCACCTGTTGCTCTTGCTGCCACCATGCTCCTTCAGCATCCTGCAGAAAAAAAAAACACAAATATACCTTCTTCCCCATATTAAATACCTGATCAGCATCTTGCCTTATGCCAATAAGTGGATCCTTCCCTTTCACCTATGCATAAGTATGCTTAGTTGTAGAGTGCCATCATCTGTTGTTTGTTTGTTTGTTTGTTTGTTTGTTTGTTTGATTCTACACTCTGGGGCATGTTAGAGCTTCTGGAAGTCCAGCCTCCTCTGGGTTTTGGGGGATTGGGTGCAGAGCTGACACCCTAGGACTGCTCTGGTTATAGGCGCCTCTCTTTTGAGTTATAATAGTACTAAACTTGGGTTTTCCTTCAGAACAGCAGGTGGTTTTAATTGCTCTTCCATCATTTCAGCCCAACAATAGAGTTTTAATGAACATATATTATTGTACATAGTAATTAATTTTAGTACAATGAATAATTTTTGGCTGATTGTATTGTTTTGATATATAGGTAATTTGTGTTAGATATCTTACTTTTGTAAAATTGTGATTAGAAAAGATATCACGTGAAGTTTAAATATCTAAAAATTGTTTAAGATATGCTTTGTATTTTAATGTATGATCTCTGCTAGAGGAAATTGTGTGTGATGATAGAAGGAAACTATATTCTATAGCTCCTGAACAAATTCTTTACACATATTTGTTAGGTCCATTTAATCTAAAGAATTATTCAACTTTGAGGATCTGAATAATCTGTCTACTAAAGAAAGTGGAATGTTTTAGGTTCTGCAGTGTTGTATTGCATCCCTCTCCTCTTAGACCTAATAAAGTTTATTTCATAAAACCAGATACAGTAATAGTAGGTGCATACAACTTAATCTTCATGGCATCATGATGAATTAATCCCTTTACCATTATGTGGTGGCTTTCTCTTTCTTTTTTTTCTTTTCTTTTTCATATATTTTTTGTTTTGTTTGTTCAGACAAAAATACAGTTATCTCTGCTTCTCCTGGCCTACCTTCCATTTGTTTGGAATGACATTTTGTACCCTTTCACTTCCAGCTTTACTAATAAAGTAAAAGTCTTGCAGGCAGTATATTGTTGAGACTTTATGTTTTCCTCTTTTAATCAATATGTGTTTTTAAGTTTGAGTCTTCAGTCATCAATACCACTGCAAAAGTAACCTCTTTGCCCTTTACAGCCAACAGAAGCATGGATATGCACATGGTTTCCAGATCAGTACATGCGTCAGACCTCAGCATAGTCCTTAGTGGCAACAGAGATCACAGACATCAAGACAGCCCTCTGGACATCATAGTCCTTAGTGGTGGTACAAGCCAAGGCCGTCAACATGGCATCAGGTTGCAGCATAGGCCACTTACAACAGTATGACTATCAGCAGTAGAACGGCACAGAGACATCAGCATGTTCCCTGACCACTGGAACATAGTAGGACCATGAACCCAGACATGACCCTCAGAGGCAGCTAGATAGATCCACAAACATCAACATAGTTTCAGAAGGCAGCACAGACCACACACATCCACATAGCTTTAGGTGGCAGTTCAGGCTACATTAATATGGCCCAGGTGGCAGTACAACCCATAGATAACAACATGGCCAGGAAGAATTTTTAAAGCATTTAAAAAGAAAAGCATGAGTTCACAAATAAAGGAATCCTTCTTAAATGATAAACAAATTTCTGGGAAAAAACGTTTCATGTCAAGAAAAGGATGGGATAATATATCCAGTCTTCTGAAAAGTAAAACAGTATAAATCAAACAATAAAACAAAACCAGCCAAACAAAAAACCCAAAAAAACAAGTACCAGTCAAGAATCCTGTATCTAACAAAGATAATCTTCAAAATGGGCAAAACAGCCCTTTATTAATAAATAAAAGTTGGGGCAGGAGAGCTGGCTCTGTGGTTAAAAGCACTGACTGCTCTTCCAGAGGTCCTAAGTTCAATTCCCATCAACAACATGGTGGTTCACAACCATCTGTAATGGGATCTGATACCCTCTTCTGGTGTGTCTGAAGACAGCTGCAGTGTACTCATATACATAAAATAGATAAATAATTTTAAAAAGAAGTAAATTTGAAGTAATTTATCATAAGATCAGCTTTATTATAATTCTCAAGTGAATGCTTCTATCCAAAGTGAAAGAGTAATAACTATTAACATGAAATATAAAAATCTAAATCTTCTCGAGAAAGTAAATTCATGACAAAATTAATAATATTCCTTTGCTGCAATGGTGATACATAAAGACTCTAAATGAGCAGTAGAGAAAATAGAATATCATAAGTTTTGTTGGGATTGGGACTCAAGACAATCAACTGAGGTGTAATTTTAGCATACTAAAATAGACCTGGACTCCAGGTTTTCCCAGTATTCCTCAGTCCCTACATGGCATACCATGTCCTCTACCCTGGACTTTATACCTCAATGACTGGGCTCTCCCAACCAAGGATCTTTCATATGTATTGGTTCCCCAGTTCCTTCATGTCATGTCAACTTCCCTGTACCAGTTCATTGGAACCAGTGAACTCGCCTGAGAGTGCTTTCCCCAAACACCTGCATATATATGCATAATCTAATGTAGCTTAAATCGACTTGTTTCATTGGCAGAGAAATAACGTATGAAGTATCAGAGGTGGTTATAGACAACAGCGTAAGAAGACAAAGTATCCCAGTATTTGCTACAGATCTACAACCAGGCAAGCGGCAGAGACTCCCTTTCACAAAGATAAGGGAGTAGTGAGATTCTAGCAAACTGTCAGCTTGATTCTAAAAATACTAGTTACTCAAAGGTTTCAGAGTTCTTACAGACTGGCAATCCACTTAGAAAAATAACCTGAAATATTTACAGTATCCTATTTGGCAAAGGCTCTTACATATTTCCCAGCGAACAAATAGGGTGCTGGATCAGGGAGAAACCCTTGAAAAGGAAGACAACATTTGAATTTATACTACTGAGGGTTGTAAAACATGAAATATTCCATTTCTATGATGCTACAGATACCCCACTGTACTACATGTGATTATCTCACAAACATAACTTGACCTAATAGAGCATCTCTGACTCAAAGGTGTATGGTGCCCTGAACTATACAAGCAGGGTATAACAACACAGAAGGCATCAGAAGGATTCTGTAGAAGGCACAGTTTAAAGAAAGCAATGAGGAAACCTGGCTTATTAAACATATGGTTCTACTTTCTTCAAAGGAACAGAAAATGATACCTGCTCACCTGGATTTCTGGAATGAAAGTGATGAACCAACTGGTTGATCTTTTCCTTTTTATTAGGAGCCAGCCTCCACCTGAATTTTTTTCAAATCCTAAGAATTGTTTAGATCATAATCCTCAGTAAATAGAGCATCATTCTTATCAAAGAGACATTTATTTTGCATTTTCCTTAGGTACTTTACAGCCCTAGCCCTGAGCATTGTTTTTCAGTCACTAGAACTCATTTTTATAATAAAGGTGTCAGGTACTTTGCAGGGTATTTTGTAAGAGAATTTTGATGTAGTTATCCCTGAAGCTTTCTTATAATAATTATTACATGGGGAATTTTTCTCCCAAAGTCTTACTGTGTTTTAATGTGTAATTAAACAATGGGACTGGACTCTCTAGAGGTTTTGATCCAGTCTGACAGACCAAGTCCAAATGTACTGAGTTTTTATTCTCACTTTTTTGCTGCTCTTTTACCTACCAATTGTGATACCTGTCAGCGAGACACCTTGCCCTACCTAAACCCAATAGAAGTCATTCTTAATAATCATATTTAAAAGTCCTGTTTCTGCCCTTCCCCCTATGCCATGTACAGACGCTTGCTGAACAGAGCACGGAGGTTCTTCTGAGATGACATGTTGGAGTGGTATTGAGCAGTACCATAAGCAAAGAAAGAATTTTATCCTGTTTCAGCTGAATCTGTGTCTGCTGTGCCAGGCAAGTACTAAAGTTGAAAGAATATCAGGATTCATTGTGTGTGTGTGTGTGTGTGTGTATGTGTGTGTGTGTGTGTGTTTTAATTATCTACTTTTTAAGGCAAGGTAATGGATTTTGAAAATGTTACTCAAAAAATTCAATTAAGTATATTTCTGAGCTCTTCAGTTAACTGATATTTTATGGTATATGACTAAAATAAAGTTATAGAGAACAGTCAACCATCTCTGGCAGCAGTAAAAATGAGTCATGTGGTAACCTAGATGTCTGGATATTGTTTTCTCCCAGGGCACTGGATGGAATAGTTAAGAGCAGTTTTTCTGGATTTGGTACTGCTATCCATGCCATTTCTGCTACTTGCTGAACACGTCGATGGTAAGGTTGTATACTATCATTCAACCTCAGTGAATGTCTTTATCATTTGGAAAAGACATGTACTAGCCAGACTTTAATCACTGTAACAAAATATCTGAGAAAACACCAGATAAAGGATTTATTTTGGTTCAACTACTTCAGAGGTTTCCACCATTTTTCCATTGGCCTTGTCCAGAATACCACGATAAGGTAAGTGTGTGGTAGAGAAAGCCACTCATCTCATATCACCCAGAAAAGAATCAGAAAAGGGAAGAAAGAGAATAGAGAGTTAGAGGGAAGAGAAAGGAGAAGAAGAAAGATGGGGAGAGGTGCTAAGACTTTCAGAAAGATAAGGCTGTAATGACTTCTCTATTAAAGCTTCTCTATCTCCTAGTTTTCTATGACTTTCAACAATGCCTTCATGTTATAACCCTATTAGTGGATTAATGCACTGATTAGGTCAGAGTAATTGTGACTCAGTCACCCTTCAATAATTGAATCCACTGCCTAGATTCAACACATAAGTCACCTGTGGCTCCTTCATGTATAAACTACCACAAGGAACAAGGTCCTTTCTTACAAGGTTGCTGAAAGGATTACATAGACTTATTCATGTAGAAATCCAAGAAATTTCTAAGTTCCCCATTTACATTCAGTGAACAATAGCTTTCCTAACTCAACAAAGTAGTTATTTCCTTTATGCAATATATATTCAGGTTGTATTGTTATGCAAGGCACTATATATCATAGTAAAAATTTTAAAAAGACAAAGAGCTAGAAATTTTTCCTCTTTAGTATACTATCAAACCAGTAATAACATGAGTATAAACACAAATGTCTGTTGCACAACTTGTTAAGAACTTGATTTGGTGGCTGCATAGAGAGCTGAGTTGATAAAATAATTGCAACCCAAGAGTGAGGACTAGATTCCACATGCCCACACTCCCTGTGAAAACAAGGTGTGGTAGCACATATATTTAATGATCCTAGCATTCCTACAGTGATATTGGAAGTAGAGACAAGAGAATCCCCTGAAGCTAACAGCTAGATAGTCTAGTACAGAAAGTGATATACAATAGGACTTACTTTAAATAATGTGGAAGAATGTGGGGACATCGTTTTATTTAAGGTTGCAGTCTACTATGTCCAGATAGCTTCTCTGAGCTTGACTCAAAATGGAGGACTTCCTTTTCTATCAGGGCTTCCTTGTCTCTTCCTGAATTTATCTGGAGATCCTGACCCCCCACTACACTCCCTTAAATGAGAAAGGGCAGGGATAGTCCTTGACAAACTTACAAGTTCCTCTTTCCAATTAAGAATCTGCTTAGCAAGTACCTGGAATTTATGAAATGCCTCTCCATACAAATAGAGTATTCCTCATTTTATTTTACTGGAGTAATTTACTGGAGTAATTTACACCAAAATTTACTGGAATACTTTAAACTCTAGTCAATGATTTACATTCAACCTAAAAATTTCATCCCATTCTCCAATGTTCATATATTGTCCTTGTCTATCCCAGAAAATGTGTATAGGCACAACTTTTTTTTACTGAAGATTATCTGAGAGCTACTTGTTTCATTGAATGCTGTCTAAAAGAACTGTAACACTAAAATCTTCAGAGGGCCTTCTCACCCTGCCCACCCTCCCTAGTACTCACAGATGAACCACGAGCCTGCAGATTCCACCTGTTCCTGCCTCCACTTCATCCTTCCAGCTTGGTGAGCAGCTGTACCTAGACACCCTAAGGGAGAAAGCAGAACTTGAAAACTCAGAAGACTGACTGATACCTGAGGATTCTCTGACTTTCCTGTGCCATGAATACCTCCACCTATATTGAAACACACACACACACACACACACACACACACACACACACACACACGTGCATGTCTATGCACATGCAAACACATATACATTATTCAAAAATATTATATACACACATTGAAGAATTTGTATGTATAATATTAGATTTCAAACCTAAGACAAATGAATGACATAACTATTCAATATATTAAAGCAGACCTGGCCACCAGGTTCTCCCAGGATCCCTCTCTTCCTATCAGATACAATGTATGAATGGCATACCCTGTCTTCTACCCCGAAAGCTCTAGCCCAGAGCCTGAGCTTTCCCTTTACTGAGAGATTCTTCTCCATATAATCTAAACACTTTGGTTACCCACTCTTCTTTGTATCTTTAACCTCCTGTCTGATTGTTAAACCTCGTTGAGGCCTGTCCCTCTAGCATAGCTGTAGCCATTTTGCTCCACGTCAGCCAGTCATTAACACAGAAAAATAGTTTGAGTCAGAGCAGGGTCACGTTGACCACATGTTCTGTTATGTTCTGTATGTTCTAAAATTTGTTAAGAAATCTTAAGAAAGTCTACAATGATAAGCTCCTCTTAGGAAGAATCAAAATAAAGGTCAGTTGGAACTGTTGTATTTAGCTAGCCTAATTACTTGAGCCAGAGCTGAGTACTTTGCAATACTTCCTACATCTAAGTATGAGCTCATTGTAGCTTTTTCCTTTATAACTGGTCCAGAGAAATGTTCACAGTCTAGCCTTAGTTCTCAAGTTTAGACTGTGACCCTGATCAATCAGTCTTGTGGTATATGTTCAATAAACCAACCCCTGCTTAATTGAGACTGGAGTCTAAGTGGTTTGTGTGACAATTCCTGAACCCCAACACACCTTGTTATTTAAAGTCACAGTCTACCAGGTCTGAATAGCTCCTCTGAGCTTGGCCCAAAATGGGAAACTCCCTTTTCTTATCAGTGCTTCTTCTCTGCCTGACCTCCCAGTCTTCTGCCTGAGGAATATCACATAGTCTTTGGTAAACAGACAAGTTCAACTTTTTCTATGCCAGTAAGGGATTCCTGGAATGCCTCTCCATGCAAATGAAGCATTCCTAGTACTTTAAACTCCAGTCAATGATTTTATATTCACCCTGAAAATTCCTTCCTACTCCCCAAGGTTTATATATAGCCACTACCCACCCTGAATACAGTGTATGCACACCAACTCTTTCACTGAAGATCATCTAAGAGAGCTGTTTTATTGAGTATCATATAAAACAGCCATTACACTGAAATCCTTGGTGAAAATCTTCCTCAGAGAAGCATCCCCACCCCCCCACACCCCCACACCCCCCCACCCCCCACCCACTCACTCATAGCCAGCTTGCAACCTTGCAGACCCCACCAATTCCAGACTCTGCTTCATCTTTTCAGCTCAGTGTGCAATGGCACCTGAATACCCTGAGGGAGGAAATGGAGGCCTGGGAATCACAGCTGGTTCCAACATGCATACAACAGCTGCTGTATTTAGTTCTTTTCTGATCCTTCCCCTCCTCTTCTCCCTCCTTGGTTCCCGGTCAAGATCATTCTGGACTCTCCCAGATGTGTCTTCCAGTGGGTATGATCTGCTATATATTTATAATAAAATTTGTCCTTAATCATAGTTACTAGCAGTCATATCCTTTCCTTTTCTTTAATTTTTTAATTCATCGGTGATGCTTGAAATAAGTGATAAATTCTGTGTGAAGTAGTGAAGAATTTTTTTAAATGCATATGCAACAAGAGGTAAAACATTCTACATCCATTCAAAGCATATGTATTAAAAGTTTATGGTGTGACAGTCCACAATATCCAGTTCAAGTCCTTAATTAAAAACCATAGATAAAGACACAAATTATTATATACTTATAAACAATAAGAAATTATAGAATGTGATTCCAATTCTAGTGGAGTCTCTATAAATGATACATATGGAATATGATTAAGAATATACTACACAGAGGAAGAAAAAGAAGAGTTTTAGGGGAAAAGTTGACTTTGTAAATAAAAAACTACCAAGAAACTGTCAGTCTATTGTCAAATCTACTGTGAAATATCTGTTAAAGTTTGAGGCCATCTTGCTTAGATGTAATTATTCTCTTTCTCTAAATGTTCTTTATAAAAATTTTGTTTCTTTTTCTCTCACACATATATACAGACCACAGCTTGCCTTCCCTAAACTTCTCTCAGTCCATACCTCCTCTTTCCCATAGATACAACACCCCTTCTCTCCTAAGAAAAGATTAGGCCTCTCAGAGACATCATCCAAACATGGTACAACAAGATACAATAAAACCAGGGACAAATTCTCATATCAAGTCTGAGCAAGACAACCTAGTAAAAGGAAAAATGTTCAAAGAGGGCAAAAAAGTCAAGGACAATATCACTACCATTGTCAGGAGTTTCCCACAAAACACACAAGCCAACAATCATAACATGTATAGAGAAGACCACTCAAGGCTCTACAAATCCTACTTTAGTCCTTGTGAGACCCTATAAGCCCTGCTTAGTTGATTCTATGATCTTAACCACTCTTCCTCTCACAGTCTTCCTCCCTCCTCTTCTATGAAGTTTCCTGAGCTCCAAGGAAAGAACCCTGTGGAGATCTCCAACCTGTGCTTTCTATGTCTAATATTTGGCTGTTGGTTTATGCATCAACTCAGAAGTTATAAGAAGTGAAAGAAATTAGAGTCATGGGTCCTTGGCTCTCTTTTATTCCAAGATCACAGATTAGGCAAGAGGACAGGAATGGCACATAACTTTTAAGTGGTGAGGGAAGCATGGTAACAGGATTATAAATCAGTTGAGATTTGTCCATGGAAGACATTAAGTAGTTTCTTGGGACCCTGGTTAGTTCTTATAGGAATGTTGTTATGAGTCAGTAGGAATTGACCCTAAATGGTTCTCTGTTCTTCTCTCTTGTTACGTGATCTTTCATTTCATATACAATGCCACATTTCTTCTACTATCTACAAAATGCTCATTAAAATTTAAGACATCATAAGTGTCTTAAATTTTACCATCTGAAATTGTGAGGGTAAGTAAATCTCATTTTTAAAATGACTCATCCAGTCTCATTATATCATTATAGCAACAAAAAACATGGATTAAAAAAAACATATGCATGATGTAGATATGTGTCTGTGAAGATGTGTGTATGGAACTTTAATATAATACTCTAGTATTTTTTTGAAAAATAGGTTTAAGAAACTGAATATAGATTATGAATAGTAACTTCTCATGGAAACTTTCAATACTATTTGCCATATTTAAAAGTCATGGTTGCACTAACTTTCCCACTCCATTGGCAGTGCTGAGGAAGTAGATTACATCCGTAGGCATGATGCCCATGGCAGCAAACACTCACCTGTTAGTAAACATCACCTAGTTACTATGCTGAACTTATTAAACAGATCATCAGACCCTGTCCTCTCAGTCAGAAACACTGGGAGAATCAAGGTAAAGAAAGCAAGCAGTCTTTATTTACTAATGAGCGACACAGAAGAGCTTTACACAATAAACCCAACCTTAATCCTATTTAGATCTGGAAAAAATTAGAGATTTGTAAAAGATGTAACTTAATCACATGTTTTTGTTGTCATTGTTGTTATCTTTTGTGTTTGTTTATTTGTTTTGAGGAAAATCACTTTGGTATTAGTAGGTAAAATGAGTAGAAATGAGAGGAACTTTTCAGAGAAGTCATTGTATTTCAAAAAGAGAGACCACAAAGGTTGACAGAGATAACCTCTGAGTAGACATTTCAATTGAATATTTATTTATATATACTAGATGACAAGCATGACTATGAGATGAAGTAGGAAACGGTAAACTGTTCTTCTAATTTTTAATCTCTGAAGAAAAGAAAATTACAACAATGTTCAGAAAGAATGATATGTCACAACCGGGGTTCTCTGAATGATAAGAAGAGCAGACAGACAGAAATACAGGACTGGAGTTTGAGTGAGATGTAGGTGTTTTAAGCTCATGATGAGAGTATTGATCTTTGAAAAGAAGAATATATAAGGAGAAAAACTATTCTGGAAACAACAACAACAACAGCAGCAGCAGCAACAACAACAACTCTGGGGGGTAAATAGAGCCAGTGAATAAAAGTAAGAGTTGTCACAGAATTTAGAAACAGGAAAGATTTAACCTATAGACAGGGAGAGAAGAGAATTTCATAATAAAGAGATGAGCAGGTTGAGAGGTCCTAAACAGGATAGTTTTTGTTTGCATAAACTGACCTAGGTGGGAGAAAACAAAGTGAAGAAAGCTCCATAAGAACTATCACAATGCTGAAGGAGAGTGATGTCACCCAAGCAATGAAAGTTGGCTGAATACTAATTTTGCTTTCTTCATTAATTTGTAACTCAGGTGTAAATCCAGGCCCACTACCATTTTGTAGAGTTCCAGAAGAAACTACATGAAGCTTTTTATTTTGAGAGATGACTAGTAGCCTGCAAAATTTAGTTAAGTAAACATTATTCAGTGGCCAGAGAGAGTATGGAATGCAAGGGATTGAAGGCAGTGTGAAAATATAGAAGACTCCCTTAGGAAGACACAGAAAAAGGTATCATGGTGCCTGATATGCCTACCTTGCAGGTAGGACTCAAGTGTTCACATTCTTTTTGGATGCTTATGAGTTGCTGCACACTTTCCAAACACCACAGGGGAATATGGGGGAGGAAAGATGAGAGCTCAGGAGACATGAGATAGAAATCCTAGAGGGAATCCTAAACCAAGTAAGATCTTTTATTTTTCTTAGTGTTTACTATGTTTTAAAAGTTATGTTCAGAGTTTTAGTCTGCCAAAAGAAGTTTTTATCTCAAGAATAAGATATAGTAAGAGAGACAGTCATGTATACTGCCAAGGGCCACGAAGGAGGAATGACAATGGCTTTAGGACTCATGGGATGCAGCCTACTCTTTACCACAGCCACATAGGTGAGCCTGGGTGTGCCCAGCCCTGAGGACCATGTGTCCAGAGGACTTCATGATGTTATGGAGTTGTGCTCTGCTTTCTGCCTACACATCCCTCTTAATCTAAGAATTATGTGAAAACTGTAATATGGTTTCCAGTCCCTCACTGGAGAGTATCTCTGGCATTCACAATAATCCTTGATGTTTTTCAGTTGTTGCTGCTAGAGCAGATTAATGATTCAATCACCTCTGTTGGAAAGAACTTAAGAGATGCAGAGTGTCAGCAATGACTGTCACCTTTAGGAAACATTTGGAAAAATAAAATTGTTAGTGAAGCAAGGTTGAGATGTCTTTACTACTGGCTCTGATGTAGAAAAATCTTAGGAATCAATTTGAAATCCAGGAAGGCACACTCTTAATTAAGCTAGGGACCTTTTATTGTCAGGAAACAAGAACAATGGCAGCACTGAGGCAGGACTTGTGATGATTGATTTCTTATAGCCATTTTTGCTTTCAGCTTCCTGATATGTGTAGGGGGGTGATATTTAGAAAACTGTGCCCGGTCCAGCTTGTTCATGGGCAGCCACCATGTTCCCACTGCTCCTCAGTGCTGACCGAGGCTCAGGCCAGCTAGATGTGCAGGCCCTGACACCCACAAGACGCCAGCGTGGCAGTGGCTCTGCCAATCCCCCATGCTGCATCCACAAAGCTCGACTGAACCCCGCACAACATCTGCCACCTTCGCAGTATGGTAGAAATGAGACTGTTAAGGCTTAATGATTATCTAAAGGACTTATATATTTAGAAATGTTCAATTAACAAGATGCCCACACAATTAGAGTTGTCACCCAGTATCTAACCTTTTGATAGAAGTTGCTATCCAGGACAGATTTTGACTCATCTTTGGTTCTCCATGGCTGTTAGCCTTCTTCTTCTTCTCCCATTCCTGTATTTCTCCCCTTGCCTTTCTCTCTTTCTCTCCCAGCACCTCTTCTACTGCCTAATCACTGAGCTCCACTGCGAATACATTGTAGCAGGATAAGTATCCTGCTACAAATATGATTAAGATTTGCTGATGAGTAGATATCCATTCTGAAGATTTCAAGTAGATGTAACTGCTTTTATATAAAAGTTTAGATTTGTGAATTTTTATGAAAGGGGAGATCTTGGAATAACCATATAATCTATTCTCCTAGAAAAAATACAAAAGACTAGACTAGGAAACATTACATTGTATGACATTGGAAGGAAGGGCACTGTTACATCAGAGCAGGAGGAGAGAGTAAGATGAGAAGGAGAATACAGAGTAAAATAACTTAGAATTACAGGGCAACTTAAAAATCTGAAGAAGGCAATATTCAGAATGCAGAGGGAAAGAGAAAAAGAAGCTGCAGGGAGACCAGAAAGAGAAGGCATTTTTCCTTACCATAGGACAAAACACATCTTTTTTTTTTAAATAGCAAAAAAGACTTAGTAGACTTAGTCTTTCTGAAGAGGATAAAGTTTTCTTCTTACAGAATTGGGTTTAATTCATTTAGCAATAAAAGAGTAGGACCTTTTTTATGTAATAAAGATTGGAGTTCATTTTTCATTCAGAATGAGTTCTTTCTTTCTGCAGTAGTGCTTGGTCTTTTGCTCCACATGCATATGTAAGTATGGATGTTTTCGTGAGTAAGTATGTAATTATGAGATAAGTATGTAGCCAGGGCCCAACTGGATTACACAGATGTATGTGATTTTGTATATGAATTTATGTGAGTTTTTGCATATTTGATTGTGTATAAGTTTTTCCTTCTACCAGTGTGACTCTCTTCTCCTAGTTTGATAAAACTAGTTTATTGCTCCAGTAGAATGCATAGAATTCAATCTTCTTTTATCTGTTAAGGTTTTTGTGTCTGATTATATGGTCTATTTTGTAGAAGATACCATGAAGTGTTGAGAAGGTATATCCCTTTGATTTAGGGTGAAATGTTCTATAGATATCTGTTAAATCAACATCCTTAATCGTCAGGGAAATGCAAATCAAAATGACCCCTGAAATTCCATCTCACACAAATCAGAATGGCTAGCATCAGTAATTCATACAACAGAAGATGCTGGCGAGGATGTGGAGAAAGAGGAACACTACTACTTCATTGTTGGGATTGCAAGCTGGTACAACCACTCTGGAAAACATTGATGTTTCCTCAGAAAATTGGAAATGGTTTTACCAGCTATAACACTCCTGGACATATACTCAGAAGATGCTCCAACATATAACAAGGACATATGCTCCACTATGTTCATAGTAGCCTTATTTGTAATAGCCAGAAGGTGGAAACAATCCAGATGCACCTCAATGCAAGAATGGATACAAAAAATGTGGTATATTTACACAATCGAGTGCTACTTACATATTAAAAACAATGACTTCCTGAGACTTTTAGGCAAATGGATGGAACTAGAAAATATCATCCTGAGCGAGGTAACACAGTCATAAAAGAACACACATGATATGTACTCACTGATAAGCAGATATTAGCTCAAAAGCTCAGAATACCCACAGAGGTTAGGCATAGAGTAAGGGGTTAGGTAGGAGCGATGAATTGCCCTGGGAGGAGGAAATTCTACTCACATCCATATGAAGCTTAATAAGAAGGAAGACCAAAGTGTGGATGCTTCAATCTTACTTAGAATGGGAAACAAAATAATCTTGGGAGGTAGAGGGAAGGAGGGCCTGGGAAGGAGAGAGGAGGGAGAGGGAAAAAAAGGGTCATAGGATCAAGTATGGGAAGAGACAGGAGAGAAGCACAGAGAGTCAGGAAAATGAATAGAAATATGTAGCAGAGGGAGTAGGGTGGGAAACTGGGGGTTACCACCAGAAAGTCCCAGGTGGCAGGAAAACAAGAGGTTCCCAGGACCCAGTGGGGATAACATTAGCCAAAATAGTCAACAAACAGGAGATAATACCTTTAGAGACCATCTTCAGTAGATAGGCACAGCCTCCAATTGAGGGATGGGGCCACCCACTCATCTCAAAATTTTTAACCCAGAATTGTTTAGGTCTAAGGGAAAAGCAGGGACAAAAAAATAAAAAATAAAAAATAAAAATAAAATGGTGCAGACAACAAACCCAGATACTATAGCTGATGCCAAGAAGAGCTTCCTTACAGGAGCTTGGTATAGCTGTCCCCTGAGAGACTCTGCCAGCACTTGACTAATACAGCTGCAGATACTCACAGCCAACCATTGAAATGAGCCTGAGGACCCCACTGGAAGAGTTAGTGGAAGAACTGAAGGAGCTAAAGAGGATTACAACCCCATAGGAAGAACAAAAATATCAACTAACCAACCTTGTCAAGAGTTCCCAGGGACTAAATCACCAACCAAAGAGTATACATGGAGGGATCCATAGCTCCATTTACATATGTAGCAGAGGATTGCCTTATCTGGAATCAATGGGAGGAGAGGCCCTTGGTTCTGTGGAAGCTTGATTGCCCCAGAATAGAGGGATACTAGACCAGTAAGGCAGGAGGGGGTAGGTGGCTGGGGGAGTACCCTCATAGATGCAATTGGGAAGGGGGATGGGATGGGGAGGGGAAACTGGAAATGGGGATATTTGACACGTAAATAATTAAAATAACCAATAAATAAACAAATAAATAATTTTATTGCCACAAATTTTTCTCCCATCTGTCAAGAGGAGAAGCTTCCTTCTGAGCAAGAGAAAAAAAGCCCTAGGAATTAATCCTTTACTTAATCCCCTCTTGTTAAACTACAGGTGCTATGCCTAAACCAGAGGTTTTTTTACCCTCATAATGAGCAAGAAAAATAAATGTTAGGTCTTTTTATAAGTCATCAACAAGCCTTATAGTATAGAGAGCGAGAAGATCTGAGGTCATCTGTCTTTAAAGCTATCTCTGAGACCATCAATCTTTACAATTAACTCCAGAGATCATCAGTCTTTAAAGCTACACCTATGTCCAATTATGTGTCCCACTTCAAACCACTCCAGGCTAGGCAGGCTCCTGGCAATCAGGAAACCAGGAATAGATATATGTCAAGATCCAATTATACCATTCTTAGACATAAACCCAAAAGTCACTTTGTCTTACTACAGAAATACTTGGTATTTGTCCAAACTATGTTCATTGCACTCTATTCATAATAGCCAGAAACTGGAAACAATAGATATCCATACATGGATGAATGGATAAATAAAATGTGATACATTTACTCAGTCATTTAAAAAATGAGAGCATGAAATTTACATGTCAATAGGCAGATCTATTAAATAAAGCCCACTTTGAGTGAGGTAACCCAGACCCAGAAAGACAATTATTATATGTTCACTTACATGTGTATGTTTGCTCTTCAGTCATTGATAAGCAAGTTATAAACCATATAACCACAGAGTTTAGGCATAGAGTAAGGGATTACGTAGGAGGGATGAGTCTCCCTGGAAAGAGGAAATATAATAGGTAGTTATGAGTGGATAAGGTTGGGAGTATCAAATGAGATAGGGAGAAGGAAGAAGGAGGAGAGAAGTGAGGGAAAATAGAAAGGGACAGCTAAAAGTAAAGGCCATTTGAGGGATCATGTGGAAACCTAATATAGGAGAAGTTTCCTAAAATATGTATATATGTGAATTTGATCTAAATTACATTGTCAAATAATGGGCAAGACAGAGCACCAGTTAGATGTCTAGTATTAGAAACAGATTACATCTAATCAAGTTGTTGGCCAAAGTGGTTCAAAGGGAAATCTCCCCCCAGAAATCCCAGGCTATTGTTATCTCTCTACAAACTGATGGTAAAGCCCTATTGCTGAAGACAACATCTACACAATGTATTGAATATACAGAAGTCAAGCTGGTGCTTACTTAGCTCCTTATTCCTTCTACTTAATGATCATGGTACTAAAAGGTATTTTTCATGCTACCTAATGAGAAAGGAAAGTACCAACCCAGCTACAAGCCTTTCAATTTGCAGTGGTGACCTTCCTACAAGATATGGAAGTGCAATAGTGGCATAAAGCTTATGGAGAATGATTAATCAAGATCTGATTTAATTTAAGGCTCACTACCTGAGATGAAATCTATCCAAGAGATACTTGCACATCAGTATTTATCTCAGCACTATTAAGAATTCCCAAGTTATGGAATAAACCTAAGTGCTCATCAAAATAGGAATCTTCAAAGAAAATGTGTTTGGACCTGTTGTGAAATGTAAAGCCACTTATTGTCAAGCCCAAAGACCTGAGCTCAAATTTGGGACCCACATGTTGAAAAGAAAGAACCAACACCTGCAATTTGTCCTTGTGCCTTTACACATGCTCTATAGCATTCTTATGTGAGCACAAGCACTCACGTATACACACATGCACACACATGTAATAATAATAAAAAATAAGTGTCCTATAAACACAGTGGGATGTTTTTTTCAGTCTTTAAGAGCAATAATGTTATGTGATTGGAAGGGACATGAATGAAACAGAGATGAATATATTAAATAAATTAAGAAAATTTCAAATAAGCAAGTATAGATGTTTTCTCGAATTTGTGGATTGTAGATTTTATATGTCCATAAAATCATTTAAGTACAGATGACATGAGAATAGACATGAAAATGTCTGGGGAACATTGGAAACTGTTGGAAGGGAAGACAAGGGAGGGTTGAGAAAAAGGAAACTGGGGTGGGACAATGAGACTAATCTCAAAGTCACTGACAAACCCGTGAGTACTACTTTTTTCCTACAACCGTTTTGAGAGTCAATATTTTACAAACCTTCATTTTATGAAAATGATCCTCAGTTAACTTTCAGGACTTTGGCAATACTGACCTTTAATGGAGTTCTTGATACACTTTCCATGTCTAATATTCCTTTAAACTAAAACCTCCTTGTTAAATTTCAGTTATCATTGTCTGGCATATTACAAATCTCTCTTACTTATTGTTCCTCTTCCCCATCAGAAAGAACACTTAAGACAGGGGTTCTCAGCATTCCTAATGCTGTGACACTTTAATACAGTTCCTCATGTTTTGGTAATTCAAAAAAACATAAAACAATTTTTGTTGTTGATCCATAACTGTAGTTTGAAACTACTATGAACTGTAGTGTAAATTTCTATGTTTCCTGAAAGTCTTAGGTGACTCCCAAAGGGGTCGCAACCCATACGTTTGTGATTTAAGGAGAGTAGTGATTTCTGGGTTTTTGGTGACTGCAATTTTTATAGAATCCAAAACTGTTCTGACTCATTATAGTTGCTCAATAAACATTTTTCAATGAATGAATATTATGTCAATATTATGACTGGTTAGACTGTAATACTTTACTTCTCTTCCCTTAGTAGAGTTATATTACTACATCAAATTTTGAGTAAAGTATAACATATACTCATTGCAACAGTTAAAACATGTGATAAAGCCATTTTATAAAAATACTGTCTGTTTCCCATTTATTTATATACTTCCTTGAGGAGATAGCCAACTGTAGATAGAATTTGGTAATCATAAACATAACTCTAACCCATTTTTCTTGAAAAGAACAACCCAGAGTTAATATATAACTTTTTGATAGTAGATTTAGGGTAAGAAGCTCTCTCTGTCCCAGCATTTTTGTTTGCTATGTTCTCTCTCTTCCCCCTCCTGCCTCTCTCTCTCTCTCTCTCTCTCTCTCTCTCTCTCTCTCTCTC